>NC_051226.1:1724637-1769637 GCF_015220715.1 Pygocentrus nattereri
CCAGAACTCTTTGCCATCTCGCTCTGACTCTCAGTTTAATCAAACGTCATCTCTAGAAAAAGGCCAATTGTGCTTTCAGGAGTGGCTAAATGCCACCATCTCGCAGGAGCACCATAATTACACCGAGGGCCTCTCCGCCAAACAATCATCCATCAAGGAGCAGGAGAACTGATGAAGAAGGTCAAGTGGTGGGCAGGATGATTCCTCACCCACGAAAGCCTGGAGAGAGAAGAGAGGGCCAAGTGTGGAAGCTCTGCTCCTTCAGCTGTGTGGGTGAAGTGACCTGCGTGAGTCAGCAGATCACCACGTCCACCTTCGTCCACTTACGCCGCTAATCCGTTCTTCTCTTAAAGCGACTGTTTGGAGAAAGTCAGCAAGCACTACAGAGTTTGAACACCCCCGGTCACATTACATGTATTTGTTGGTCTTCTAAGTGTAAATAAGTTAACATACTTTCTAAAGAGACACAGTTACACCCTCACACACTTACATATGACATCTTGCTGCCAAGTTTAGTGCACAAGTTCGATTTATTTTGAGTTGAACGTTGGAAAAAAAATAAAAACATACAATACAAAATGTGCCCTAACATTTGCACAGGCCACGTTTTATGCTTTCCAATACACTTAATGCAGTAAATAAGCAGTAATTGTGCATTCAAATGTGCAAAAGTTTGTCTCTGTAGAGGAAGAGACACTTATTTACAATTAGAATATCAAAAAACATCATTTGACCAGGGGTGCACAAACTTTTGCATAAGACTGTAGTTGACTGAGGTTTATTGAGCATCAGGCAGTGAGTCAGAATACAAGACACAGGTGGTTCTTCTGTTAATTTCCTTTCAAAAGTCATTGCACTCAAAATCAGCCACAAATAATTTAAACCTACGCATAAAAATGGTTCTTCAAGGGTTCTTTAGTAAGGAAAAAGGTTCTAGATAGAACCATGAACACTCAAAGAACCCTCTGCATGATTACCGGGTTCTTTGAATCAGGAAAAGGCTCTTCAGATTGATGGAAAATGAGCAGTAGATGGTTCTACATATCACCCAAAAAGGGTTCTTCTATTGTTATGATGTCAAGCTTATAACAATAGAAGAATGACTTCGGGTGCTATACAGAACCCTATCTAAAAAGGTTCTATATAGAACTATCTTTGGCACATTCATGCTAATTCTCCTTCATTTCATGATGCAGCCAACCTTTCAATCATACGTGTTCTTTGAGTGTTCGTGGTTCTATATAGAGCCAAAGAACCCTTAAAGAACCATTTTTTTAGGAGTGATGTAACAACAGAAGAACCCTTTTTGGTTCTATATAGAATTATATACACACAACATATTCTCCATCAGTCTGAAGAACCGTTTCACCATGCAAAGATCTATTTAATCATGCAAAGGGTTCTCTGAGTGTTCATGGTTCTATTTGAAACCGTCTTTACTAAGGAACTCTTGAAGGACCTTTTTCTAAGTGCGTAATTTTAAAGAAGTATGGTTGAACTATTTCATGTGTTCCTGGCACTGAGACAGATTGTGTGTTCATTTTATAGTGAGAAGATCATGAACTTGAGTCCCAAGGTGGCCCCAGCCATCCGTAAGTGGGAGGCTAAGATTTACATTTACAGCATTTGGCAGACGCTGTAATCCAGAGCAACTTACAATTTGATCATTTTACACAGGAAGGTGGTGTTAGGAGTCTTGCCCAGTCACTCTTACTGGTATAGTGTAGGGTTCTTACCCAGCCGGGAAATTGAACCCCACTCTACAGCGTAGAAGGCAGAAGTGTTACCCACTACACTATATCAAGAAAATGCCATATGCACTCTCAGAAATAAAGGCACTACTGTCTCTGGGTCAGTTCCCCTCTTGTCACCGGGGTGTCTAAATTGAGTCCAAATTTTAAGGGTACCTATAACCACAGGGTTAGATGTGTAATTTGTTGTCTTAAATGGTAAATGAGATGCGGCCAAAGCATGTAATCAGGTCCCTTTGCAAGATTTAGACTCTAATTCACACCAATCGTTATCCAGGGTCTGAATCCAGTAAGAGACTTTATGTAAATCGGAAGCCCGATAGTAAAACATAAGGTTAGGTAATGCCAATCCTCCGTTCATTTTGAGCCTTTGAAGAAGGTCCTTCTGAATCCTAGGTATCTTTCCATTCCAAATAAATCTTGAAATTAATTTGTCAATCTGCTTAAAAAATGATTTGGATAAAAGACAGGAAGGCATTGGGACAGATATAAATATCTTGGAAGAACATTCATTTTCATGCAGTTTACCCTGCCAGCTAAAGGTAAATGCAGGATACCCCAAGTGCTTAGATCAGACTTGAGTTTGATTAAAAAAGGGCCAAAATTCTTCACACATTCTTCGTACGTAGATATTTGAACCCGGATTTTGAAATAGGAAATGGAAGAGAGCTGTCTGGGATTCTTGTAGCTAAATCATTTACTGGTAGACATTCACTCTTCGAAAGGTTTCATTTATAACCGGAGAAACGACCAAGACCATTTAACTGCTGAACAATGTCTGTCATTGAAGATAAAGGATCTGAAATATAAAGCAACAAGCCGTCTGTGAATAGTGATACCTTTTGCTCAACTCCTCAGCGGGACACACCCCAAAAATGATCGAATTGACTTTAACATTAAGGACAAAGGCTCTATTGCCATGGTGAACAGAAGAGGGCTTAATGGGCAACCTTGTCTTGTGCCTCTCGATAAGGTGACATATTGTGAGCACGACTCATTCGTAATCATTGAGGCTTTAGGAGAAGAGTACAGTAGGTGAACCCATGCGATTAATTTGTCACTTAACCCAAATTTTTCCATGGCAAAGAAAAGGAAGTCCCACTCGACGTGGTCAAACGCTTTTTCCGCGTCCAGTGAAACTATCACCTCAGGGCATTCAGATGATGAAGGAGCGTAAAGGACTTTGAGAACTCGACGAATGTTCGAAAAAAATGTGCCAAACTTTGATAAAGCCTGTTTGGTCAGACGAGATTATAGCGGTCAGTTGCAGCTCCAGCCGTGTAGCCAACATTTAGCCAAGATTTTGACAGCAGCATTTAACAAAGAAATGGAGAAATAAGAGCCACATTTTGTTGCATCTTTACCAGGTTTTGATAAGACTGTGATCAAGGCCTCTGTGAGAGATGGGGGTAACATACCCTGTTCTCAGGAATGTTCAAACATATTAAGTAGTAGGGGGGCTAATTAGTAGAGAACTTTTTATAGAACTCAATCGGAATCCATTGGGCTCCGGAGATTCACTACTTTGCATCTTAGATATTGCCTGAGTGACTTCAGTAACCTGAAAAGGTTCTGATAATTGTTGTTTTTGTTCAGGAGTAATAGTAGAAACCTCAATAGTATTAAAAAAGTTTCTCATCAAATTCTGATCTTCTGGGAATTAAGATTTATACAGGTTGGAATAAAAATTTTTGAAAATGTTGTTCATTTTGAGGGGGTCCAAAGCCAAATTACCCATATCATCTTGTAATTGGGCTATAGAGCGAGATTTGCCTTTTGAGCTAGTTTGTCAAGTCTCATTCTTCGTTCTTTGTTCTGGTGTGCTGTGTATGAAATTATTTCACCCCTAAGAACGACTTTGAGGGTTTCCCACAACAGAGATGGAGAAACTTCATCTGACTGATTTTTAGATAAAAAGAAATCAATTGAGGTTGATATGGATTTACAAAATGTTTCATCTAACAGCAAAACAAGACGCCACAGGGTTTGTTCAGCATGTCTATGTGGGATAGATAGTAGGCAGTAAAGGAGCGTGGTCCGACACAACAGTGGCTGAGTAATCTATACACTGCACTGAGTTTAAGAGGCTTTTATCAATAAAAAAGTAACATGGACACGTGAAAAGTAAGAGACTTCCTACTGGGATTTAGAAAGCGCCAAGGGTCAAGAAATCCTATTTGATCCATAAATGCTGACAGCTCTGCAGCCGTCTTAGTAGGGACATTTGATTCAGAGTTAGTATAGGATCCATTACACAGTTAAGGTCCCCGCCCAAGATTAGGTGGTGTGAACCCGAACTCGGCAGATGAATCTTCATTTCTAACAGTGTAGGATTATAGGATGGTGTCCAAGCCGGTGAAGAAACTGAGTACAAATCAACTAAGAAAATGTGAGTTGGCAGAACTTTTGACTAAAGTAAGAAGTCTGAGTTGATCTAGTGTCCCAAACAGAGTTACCTTATCATTTTAAGTTACCAGAATCAGCATCCATATGAAAAACAGAGCTGATTGTTATTTTAAGAATTATCACTTTTTATAAAAGTTTGTATGGCACAACCTGATTGGCTGAGCAGTTCTGCTGTTCTTTGCCATAACAGTATATTTTTCAGAGTAGCTTTTAGTGTGTCTCATTTAAATGGCCGTAGTCAAGGCATCTTTAGCAGTGTCAGTCTGCGGAGGAGATTTTCTCTGCTTTCAGCACCAAATTAGACAACTATACAATTATACACCAATTATACATCTATCAAGGTTTCATCTGAGCTTCTACAGCAGCATCAGGCTGAAGTTTGAACACAGAGTAAGAAAGGAAGAAGGCAGCTATCGCAGTAGATAAAGAAGTGGGCATTACTGACATTAAACTTCTGGGGTCCACAAATTCGCCTGCACATCAAAGTCTCTGTCTTTATCTCTGTGTCTGTGTCTTTGTGACGATCCAGCTCAGAAATCCAGTTCAAACCCTTCCTGATTCTGCAGAGCCGCCCTTTCCAACCATCTCATCACGAGATCCTACGAGACTCACATCCGGAGTTATGAGCCTATGAAGAGGGGCTGAGATACATGTCATCTGCCTCTCACCGTGTGGAGCTGCTGGATTCGTATGTCCGTCTATATTCTGTGTGAAACTGACCGACGGACGCTGAGGAGATCACTAAGGACTGACCGTCACACCGGAAACCCTTCATTCTTCATTCGGTCCACATCGGAGACTCGTGTGAAACGGCGTCAGAGAGTTTCCAGCTGCTGAAGCTGCTGCAGCGGGTTTGGAAAGCAGTGATGAAGATAACGGAGCGCTTAGATATGAAACAGATGAAGATCCTGTTCTATGAAGAACCTTCAGAGGAGAGTTTAAGAAGAGAGGAACAGATCTAGAACATGACCTCAGAACACACACGGGTAGCTCTGATATTAAATGAATGAAATGAGACTCCTCCCCATCCACAACTCGCAGTATTGTTGTGTCTGTGAAGAGATTTAACATGATTCCTTACAATTTTGTCATGTTTGTTGAAATATCAGCATACAAATGAGTTCACGTTAGGTAATATTGTGACTTTCATCATCTGTCATGTAGTTTAAGCTCACTTTTAGCTTTGGCTGGTAACGTTAGGACTGCATTTGCCAGCTTTACGTTAATGAAAAGGTCTGTTTTGGGTTCAACTGTTCGCATGCATTCCTCATTATTTGTCAGCTTTGCTAAAATATTAAACTTTTACTTTACATATTTAAATTCATATGACTGAAAGTGAGATGCTGACGACATGCACAGAAGTGTTAAAAATATATGTGTACAGGATATTCGAACCTAACATCATTTACAGCCATTTATGTAGTAAACTGGTGGAAATTCTCATAAAAAATGGGGCAATATTCCTTTAAAAAGAGGCCTCTTCCACGCTCACCCCACACTGGTTCTACACTTTCATAGTAGCCTGATATGCAGAGGCTCATGGGAACTGAAGAGATGGCATCGGTACATCTTCAAAATGTGGACAAAATAAGGATTCTTCTGAAATTGGGCAGCGCTTATGACCTGGACATTCAAAGCGAATTCAGCCCTTCAGACAGCCTGGAACTGTTTAGCTGATTATTATTATTATTTCACTTTTTTTTACTTTTCCCCCGAGTATTTATTTTATTTGACCAATTTTATTACAATTTTTACTTATTTATTCTGCAGCAGGGGTCTATGCCACCAAGGGCCTCCCTGCCATCTCCCAATGCCTATACGGCACTGCTGTGGTCCTCCAAGCTGGACCATGTGGGTGGTGGGCCCACATGTTCCCTCCATGTTGCCACCAGGGGCTTTCTGAGGAACACTACAACCAGGCCTGGCTCCAGAGGTAGGTCCCAGTAACCCTCACCCGGGAAGGGTAAACGGTTTTCTGTGTCCCTTTGTCGTGGAGCATTTTTGGCTCAAGTTAGTCTGGGTCTTCATTCCAGACCTGTTCACTTTGGGAGACCCAACCAGGAGTATCCTGCTCCAGATGATTTAGCTCTGAAGATCCCTAGACCACACAAGCCCTTCCGACACAGCAAGGCCCTGATCCCTGAAGAGGAGCCAGTTGAGATGGTTTAGGCAGCTGACCTGGATGCCCCCTGGACGCCTCCCAGTGGGGGTGTACCAGACACAGCCTACTGGGACAAGATCCCAAGGTCTTCCTAAGACCCACTGGAGGGATTATATCTCCAAGTTAGCCCGGGATTAGCTCAGGGTCTCCCAGAATGAGCTGGAGGAAGTTGCAGGGGACAGAGTCGTCTGGGATTCTCTGCTCTCCCAATTGCTACTGTGACCGGATCTGGTAAGGATCGATGGGTAAGGATGATGATGAATTTTATTCTTTTTATTTTTTTTTTTATTTATTTATTTTTTTTTAATTAAGTAAGTAAATAAATAAATAGAAAAAAAAAAATAATAATAATAATAAAAAAGAGAGAAAAAACAAATAAAATAAGTAAATAAACAGACAACTAAATAAAAATAAATAGATAAATAAGTAAGTTAAAAAAAAAAAAAAAAAAAAAAAAAAAAAAAAGGGGAGGGGAAAAAAACAATTATACAGATATACATACATATACATATTCACATATACATATACATATATACACCCAGACATAATTCTACTATTTGCTGCTACATACATACACATGTTTACATATCTATACATATGCCTCTATACATATACACCCACCCACCACACACAATTCTACTGTTTGCAGCAATGTGTATATGTGTGTATATGCGTTCACGTGTCATGTGTCATGGAATGTGCTCAGCAATGAGGGCAAGAAGCCGCAACCATGCCCCCGTGGTCCAGAGACAGATAGGGAAGGACCCGGGGGACCCGGACCATCCACAGCCCATTAGGAACTCAGGAGACCTGAGGCCACACGCTCCGACGGCCACCGCGTGCACGCCCCAGAGGACGAAGAATGGAGGCCCCAGACAGAGCGCCCACAGACAAAGGGCAAGTGACCGGAGAGCCAGAGGCAATGAGCAGCCCACCCCCCCCGGCAGGCCAACATCCCCAGCATGAGCCGAGCATGCGGCCCCCGAGGGCCCAGGCGCCCGAGACCGGCCGACCCCCGGCAGGACCCCCCCCCCCATGCCAGAAAGGCCCAAACCACCCTCAGGACACAACCGCCAAGGGAGCAGGGCAGGGACCACGCCACGATGTCCAGTCATGCACCCAGGGACCCACAGGGCACCCATACCCCGGGTGTGGGGCGGAGTCGGCAAGCAGCGGGGAGCGGTGGGGAGGGGTAACTCCTGCCCACCACCATGTACCACAGATGTCCAGGCTCAGCAAGTCATAGACCCAGGCCCAGCTGTCCACACACACATGTTCACATGCACCCACACACACCCACACCCACACTCGCACACACCAGTCACCCACTCATGCATACACACGGAACATACATGGACTCACAGTATCGGCGGGCGGACACCAGCACGGGTCAGCGGTAACCCAGGGAGGCAGCCACCCCGGCCCCGAATGACCGGCCGGTCTCCCCACCAGGCAGGGTGCACCAAACCGGTGTGAGAGGACCTGCCCACCCCCCCCCCACACACTCAATATGTGTGTGAAATGAAAAGAATGTGTGTGAGCTACAGTGCAATTAAAATTGGAGGGACAGAGGCAATGTAGTACTGAATAACAGCACACTGCCACGCTGCCCCCCAAGGCCCTCAATGTCTAATGTGTAAATAAAATTGAGGGGCAGGTAGCAGTGAGCAGATAAGTGAGGTCACATCAGCAGCGCCACCCACCATCCACCGAGTGACACCTGCCCCCCAAAGCCCTGTGTGTACAGTACTGTGTCATGAAATGTGTCATTGTAAGGGGGGAAAAAAGGGGAGGAGTGGGACATCACGCATCACAGCGAGCAGAGCCAGGTAGGTGGCCCTACTCACTGTAGCATGGGCCCCCCTCCCCCAGAACCCCCATGTGTAGTGTGATGTTTGACTGAGTGGGAGGAGGGGAAGGGTCAGGATAAGAAAGACCGAGAGGCAGAGAACTACCCCTCGGAGGAAGAGAGCCAGCTGGCGCTAGCTCACTAGGCACCCCGGTTTCCTACACCCGGCCGCGGCGCAGGGAAGGCCGGCCCAGGGCCCGAAGCGGCCAAGCCCCCAGGACACCACCGCGCTCCAGGCCGGCGCCCGCCCACACAGCTGACACAGCACAAAACATACACACCCACACGCACACATTTTATTCTTTTTATGATTTTATTTAATTGCCTATTTATCCCGTCTGTAATGCTGGGCTGACGACCCAGACACTCATGCATGTAAAATTAACGGTAAGGTTTATTAAAAGAAGATTAACCAGGTTTACAGCAAACCAGGTCAAAAACCAGCACAGCCAAACACGAAACATGGGAGAAGGCAATAACAGATAAACGAATGAGGGTTGAAACCAAACAGCCAAAACACGTGTAATCTACACCAGAGGGTCAATAACCAGAAATAAGACAAAGTCACAGTAGGATGTCCAGTGAAAAACATTGACCGGCTCAGTACACACTGACCAGACAGAGGCAAAAGTTCACAAACAAAGAGCGAAGCAGACAGACATTCATACACAAGCAAGCAGGTGATGACAATCAGTACTCAGGTGAGTGGCATCTGCTGGTGGACGGATGATTGGTTGGTGGTGTCATATGACAAACTGAGGGATCTTGGGAATTGGAGTTCGTGAGGCAGCGCGAGTCTGACTGAGAACCGGGAAACATGAGCCTTTAATGTTGAAACCTGATTAAATGGCTTATTGTATTGGAATTGTTTTATATTTTTCCTTCTTAATTGTTCTTTTCATTCTTTTGCTATTTTGTCTTATTCTTCTGTTAATTTATTCATATAGTTTGGTCTCCAGATTGATGGTGAATGTGCTGTAGGTTCTGTATATAGCAATGATAAGGTTCTCCTGACATAGCAGAATGCTCTGTGGTGTTTTATAGAACCGTACACAGCACTTTCATACACACCATCAATCTAAAGGACCATTTTGCCATGCAGAGAATAATTCGCCTTGACTGTTAATGAAAATTTGACTCCCATCATCGTCTGCAGCTCCGGTCACTCTTAAACTCGGGGTGAGGAGTTTAAATTGTTTTATTTACTCTAACAGGCTCAATATCAGAGTTATTCTCCTGAATAAAAAAAAAAAATATTTCAGTAAATTATTTTATACTCCAATCATAATAACTTCAGTTTGTGTATTCAGCATAATTTAAATATATATTTTAAATATATAATCACACCAAAAAAACTCAGAAGGCATCATTAAATACAGTTTGAAATGATGCAAAGGGAAGAAAGGAAAGGAAAGGAATGGAAAGGAAAGAAAAGGAAAGGGAAGAAAAGAAAGGAATGGAAAGGAAAGAAAAGGAAAGGAATGGGAAGGAAAGAAATAACAAAATAAAAGAAAGGAAGGAAAAGGAAAGGAATGGGAAGGAAAGGAATGGAAAGGAAGGAAAGTGAAGGAAAGGAAAATAAAGGAATGGGAAAGAAAATGAAGGAAAGAAAAGAAAAGGACAGAAAAGGAAAGGAATGGAAAGGAAAGAAAGGAAAGGAATAACAAAATAAAAGAATGGAAAAAGAAAGAAACGGGAAGGAGGGACCTGCGCTGTGGAGTTTGTAGAGGTTGAGCAGCTGCTGAGTGGAACGTCAGTCCGGACTGAAGCAGATGGAGCAGCTCCTGCACTCCGGTTTGTTTCCATGGTAATGCAGAGTTGACCTTATTTTCACTTAATAGTTTTGTGCCCCCCCAACACGACACAAACACACTTCATACAACAGTGTTTCACCTCATCACGCACACGCAAGTACTTCTGCGTTATAATATTCCCCAACGTATATATATATATGGGTGTGTGTGTGTGTGTGTGTGTGTAGTAGTAATTTATATTGTATGTTTTGTATGCATTATGTAGTTATCACTGCTGTCGGAAGAAAACCTCGTATCTCCATTTTCATTGTTTTTCAGTTTTTTGACATAATGTGAAAATCCCTGCTGCCCTTAATATTGTGTGTAAATGTAATGAACAACCGAAAAAGATACGCCTCAAAATAACTTTTGGAATAAATTTTGGAGATACGAGGTTTTGTTCCGATAACAGTGAGATGTAAGTATAAGAATGTAACAATATTCCAAATGTATTATATATAATTACTTATAAGAACGTGTTTCTTTTATATTATAATATATCAGTACCTGTATATCATACTAAGAGTAAGTCCTGTATGTATTATGTTTGTGTGTGTATATATATACAGTATATATATATATATATATATATATATATCAGTAATTTCAAAGAAATAATATCAACTAAACTTTCCTACCAACTTAAGAGCAGCTGGTAAGTTCACATTATGTCTCAAATAAAAAAAATTACAAAAATGTTTTTGTTACGAAAGCAAACGATGTGTGTGTGTTTGTGTGTGTGTGTGTGTGTGTGTGTGTGTGTGTGTGATGGGGGTGTGTGTGTGTGTGTGTGTGTTTAGGTGTGTGTGTGTGTGTGTGTGTGTGATGGGTGTGTGTGTGTGTGTGTGTGTGTGATGTGTGTGTGTGTGTGTGTGTGTTTGTGTGTGTGTGTGTGTATGTGTTTGTGTGTGTGTGTGTGTGTTTGTGTGTGTGTGATGGGTGTGTGTGTGTGTGTGTGATGGGTGTGTGTGTGTGTGTGTTTGTGTGTGTGTGTGTGTGTGTATGTGTTTGTGTTTTTCTGTGTGTGTTTCTGTGTGTGTGTGTATGTGTGTGTGATGGGTGTGTGTGTGTGTGTTTGTGTGTGTGTGATGGGTGTGTGTGTGTGTGTGTGTGTGTGTGTGATGGGTGTGTGTGTGTGTGTGTGTGTGTGAGATGGGTGTGTTTGTGTGTGTGTGTTTGTGTGTGTGTGTGTATGTGTTTGTGTGTTTCTGTGTGTGTGATGGGTGTGTGTGTGTGTGTGTGTGTGTGTGTGTGTGTGTGTGTGTGTGTGTGTGTGTGTGTGTGTGTGTGTGTTTTTAAAGGTTTTTTAAATGATATAGCGACTGTTATTAAAGCGTTTACCTGCCTGTTTCAGCGACTGAACTGTGCTGCTCTGGTTGCTCCATCTGACTGGCTGACTGACTGACTGACTGACTGACTGACTGACTGGCTGACTGACTGACTGACTGGCTGACTGACTGACTGACTGACTGACTGACTGACTGACTGACTGACTGGCTGGCTGACTGGCTGACTGACTGACTGACTGACTGACTGACTGACTGGCTGACTGACTGACTGACTGGCTGACTGACTGACTGACTGACTGACTGACTGACTGACTGACTGACTGACTGACTGACTGACTGACTGCGCCGCCTGACTTTTCAGACTAATTTCACGTTAAACTGGCATCTACTTAGACACGCGTAGAGACGTATGTCCTTCAACATGAGTTCATACTCACATTTATTTCCAGCAAATAAACTGATGTCAGACCGCCTGACAGGACAGACTGAACCGTTTTAACCGCGACTCAAACTTCACACCTTTTTCTACGTTTGTGGCCTCGGCGCTGCACCATGAAGGTCACTTGGGGTCTTCTTTATAATGCAGTATGCTGTCCCCTCTTTTTAAAAGCATGTCAAATTAGTCTTTGGTCGTGCTTATTAAATTATTTTTTGGGAAAATAATGGACTCGGAGACAGAAATGCCCATCACACACTGATTTGATATGTTTTATGTAAGAATATGCCCTAAATGTATTCTACACATGTAAGTACTCAAAACTGGCTCTGGATTTGGGAAACGAGGTTTAGGGGCGCGGTACCTAGAGCTATGCCATGGGCTCCACTTACCCTTACCACCTCCCACCCCCACCCCCACCCGCACCCCAGGTTGCATGCATGTGTTACTTGTGTTATTTCAGGTTGGATTGTGGGTTAAATAGCACTAGTCTTGTGTTTACTGGTGACCTTTTCTGTTGTCCCCAGCTGTGCTGATGTGCCTTTTCAGCTTTTATATATATATAATATTGTATATATATATATATATATATATATATATATGCAATATTATATGTACCTATCAATAACATATACTTTCCCATCTGCAGCACATATTTCCTCTCAGGCTCAAACGCACGTGTTTGTAATGCAGAGCATGTGCAAATGTGTCCTCGGTGCACGTGTAGACAAATAACCCAAGGGGACGCTGCATTAGCATCAGCATTATCATTAGCATAGCCTCTGTCCAACACAGTCCAGCTCCCATCCATCTTCAACCTCTCTCACACATACACACACACACACACACACACACACATGCATATATATTTTTAAGCAATGTCAGGGTGTGGGATCATAATACATATATGTGTATGTAATATATAATGTGTTAATTCCAGCTTCTTCCCAGGAGCCTCAGTCCAGCTCCTCAAAGAACCTGCAGACACGCCTCCAAAGTTCAGTCTGAGAAGCCGGTTGATGCTTCAAACCCATTCAGTGGTGCTGAGGTCTGGACTCTGGGGTGGTCAGTCCATCGCCCAGCTTCTTTGTTCGATGTGTCCGTCTCCTTTTCTCAGCGAGGTTCTTCTTGATCAGCTACACGTCCTTTCAGACCCACAGCGCTGAGTGGTCTTCTCACAGTGGAAGGATGGACAGAAAACCCTGTGGATGTTTTCAGATCTGAAGCAGCTTGATCTTCTCCTCTCTCTCAGAGATCAAAGCTTTCAGTGCTGTTTATCTGATGGGGGATGTTTGGGGGTCGACCAGCTCTTCCAGGTGGTTGTTAGGAGGAACGTTTTCTCTGTAGCTTTTAATGGTTTTTTAACTCCAGTTATGGATTTTTTTATTATTTTATATCTAAACTATAATCTTTTATATCTAAATCTATTTTTTTTTGGTATATTACCAAAGTAATGACTGAACATTCCACTCTGTCACTACTAAAACAGTCAAAACACTAAACTGGACCAAATGTGTCAGTTGTGACTGTTTCGGTGACAATTTCAGTTCATTTTGAGCTCAAACACTCAGAACATGACCATCAGACTCAGTTTTGAGCAGCTGTTCATACAGAAAATCATCATAATTTTCATTAAAACACTAAAAAGTGCTGAACTGCAGAAAATATGGCGATTCTTAATGTTCCTCACCGACTTTCAGACTTTGGGACACATTTACTTCAAAATTATGTAAATATTAATATTAATATTAAATAATATTAATTAATTAATTAATATTAATATTAAATAATATTATGTCCCTGAAGTATGCCTGACTCTTCTATAGATTTTAGAATACATACAAAAACAAACACACACACACACACACACACACACACACACACACACACACACACACACACACACAGTACAACTCCTTCACTAATGTATGAACATTCCTGAAGAAATGCTTTAGTCTGCCTGGAGCTGCTTCCCACCACGTCATGTGTGCTGTATCATATCTTATCACTGATATCTTTTGACTGTGGAGATGAATCGCTTTCTTTTTTCTCTCTTCTTCTCAGCTTGATTTGTTTATTGAGCCAGACAGATCACATGTATCTAAACAGACCGAGTGCAGAGCTGGAACCTGCTCAAACAGGCAAAACTGAGAAGCGTTCCGCATGTACACTCACAGTAATATCTTATACCATCTGTTACCGGCACTGAAAAGACAGATCAAAACAAAACACTGGATTATTAGGGAGGTGTTCAGGTTCTCTAATAGACCTTCCCTTGCGCTGCATGACTCACTGCTATAAATGTGGAGTGAAGAGGGAAATTTCACCATTTTACCATTGGGGCTAGTTTAAAGGGCATGTCCCATATATGTCTTCACTTATAGAGATGGTGGCTTTTTTTGTCCCAAAATTAAACATAATTCTTTTTCACATGACCAGTTTCCAACTTCTCCTCATCACTTATATAAGATTCTGTATTGCTGTAGGCTGAATGGGTGGAGCTAAACTACTGTAGGCTGAATGGGTGGAGCTAAACTGCTGTAGCTGAAGGGGTGGAGCTAAACTGCTATAGCTGAAGGGGTGGAGCTAAACTGCTGTAGGCTGAATGGGTGGAGATAAACTGCTGTAGGCTGAATGGGTGGGACTTAACTGCTGTAGCTGAATGGGTGGAGCTAAACTGCTGTAGGCTGAATGGGTGGAGCTAAACTGCTGTAGCTGAATGGGTGGAGCTAAACTGCTGTAGGCTGAATGGGAGGGGCTAAACTGCTGTAGGCTGAATGGGAGGAGCTAAACTGCTGTAGCTGAATGGGAGGAGCTAAACTGCTGTAGCTGAATGGGTGGAGCTAAACTGCTATAGCTGAAGGGGTGGAGCTAAACTGCTGTAGGCTGAATGGGTGGAGATAAACTGCTGTAGGCTGAATGGGTGGGACTTAACTGCTGTAGCTGAATGGGTGGAGCTAAACTGCTGTAGGCTGAATGGGTGGAGCTAAACTGCTGTAGCTGAATGGGTGGAGCTAAACTGCTGTAGGCTGAATGGGAGGGGCTAAACTGCTGTAGGCTGAATGGGAGGAGCTAAACTGCTGTAGCTGAATGGGAGGAGCTAAACTGCTGTAGCTGAATGGGTGGAGCTAAACTGCTGTAGGCTGAATGGGAGGAGCTAAACTGCTATAGCTGAAGGGGTGGAGCTAAACTACTGTAGGCTGAATGAGAGGAGCTAAACTGCTGTAGGCTGAATGGGTGGAGCTAAACTGCAGTAGGCTGAATGGGAGGAGCTAAACTGCTGTAGCTGAATGGTGGGGCTAAACTGCTATAGGCTAAATGGGTGGGGCTAAACTGCTGTAGGCTGAATGGGTGGAGCTAAACTGCTGTAGGCTGAATGGGTGGAGCTAAACTGCTGTAGGCTGAAAGAAAATTGACCTGGACTCGATAAAGGTGGTCTCCCTAAATTGTACATTACTCAAGGCTAGGTGTCACCAAACTTTTGCCAGACAGTGTACTTCACACATGAGGATGTAACTGCATGACTCACTGCTATAAATGTGGAGTGAAGAGGGAAATTTCACCATTTTACCATTGGGGCTAGTTTAAAGGGCATGTCCCATATATGTCTTCACTTATAGAGATGGTGGCTTTTTTTGTCCCAAAATTAAACATAATTCTTTTTCACATGACCAGTTTCCAACTTCTCCTCATCACTTATATAAGATTCTGTATTGCTGTAGGCTGAATGGGTGGAGCTAAACTACTGTAGGCTGAATGGGTGGAGCTAAACTGCTGTAGCTGAAGGGGTGGAGCTAAACTGCTATAGCTGAAGGGGTGGAGCTAAACTGCTGTAGGCTGAATGGGTGGAGATAAACTGCTGTAGGCTGAATGGGTGGGACTTAACTGCTGTAGCTGAATGGGTGGAGCTAAACTGCTGTAGGCTGAATGGGTGGAGCTAAACTGCTGTAGCTGAATGGGTGGAGCTAAACTGCTGTAGGCTGAATGGGAGGGGCTAAACTGCTGTAGGCTGAATGGGAGGAGCTAAACTGCTGTAGCTGAATGGGAGGAGCTAAACTGCTGTAGCTGAATGGGTGGAGCTAAACTGCTATAGCTGAAGGGGTGGAGCTAAACTGCTGTAGGCTGAATGGGTGGAGATAAACTGCTGTAGGCTGAATGGGTGGGACTTAACTGCTGTAGCTGAATGGGTGGAGCTAAACTGCTGTAGGCTGAATGGGTGGAGCTAAACTGCTGTAGCTGAATGGGAGGAGCTAAACTGCTGTAGCTGAATGGGTGGAGCTAAACTGCTATAGCTGAAGGGGTGGAGCTAAACTGCTGTAGGCTGAATGGGTGGAGATAAACTGCTGTAGGCTGAATGGGTGGGACTTAACTGCTGTAGCTGAATGGGTGGAGCTAAACTGCTGTAGGCTGAATGGGTGGAGCTAAACTGCTGTAGCTGAATGGGTGGAGCTAAACTGCTGTAGGCTGAATGGGAGGAGCTAAACTGCTGTAGCTGAATGGGAGGAGCTAAACTGCTGTAGCTGAATGGGTGGAGCTAAACTGCTATAGCTGAAGGGGTGGAGCTAAACTGCTGTAGGCTGAATGGGTGGAGATAAACTGCTGTAGGCTGAATGGGTGGGACTTAACTGCTGTAGCTGAATGGGTGGAGCTAAACTGCTGTAGGCTGAATGGGAGGAGCTAAACTGCTGTAGCTGAATGGGAGGAGCTAAACTGCTGTAGGCTGAATGGGAGGGGCTAAACTGCTGTAGGCTGAATGGGAGGAGCTAAACTGCTGTAGCTGAATGGGAGGAGCTAAACTGCTGTAGCTGAATGGGTGGAGCTAAACTGCTGTAGGCTGAATGGGAGGAGCTAAACTGCTATAGCTGAAGGGGTGGAGCTAAACTACTGTAGGCTGAATGAGAGGAGCTAAACTGCTGTAGGCTGAATGGGTGGAGCTAAACTGCAGTAGGCTGAATGGGAGGAGCTAAACTGCTGTAGCTGAATGGTGGGGCTAAACTGCTATAGGCTAAATGGGTGGGGCTAAACTGCTGTAGGCTGAATGGGTGGAGCTAAACTGCTGTAGGCTGAATGGGTGGAGCTAAACTGCTGTAGGCTGAAAGAAAATTGACCTGGACTCGATAAAGGTGGTCTCCCTAAATTGTACATTACTCAAGGCTAGGTGTCACCAAACTTTTGCCAGACAGTGTACTTCACACATGAGGATGTAACACTTTCTGACCATCTGTCCCACAGGCCCGGCCCGGCTCGGCTCCCCAGACTCGAAACTTTCATTTGCACTGAAAGATCATTAGGCCTGCCTGAAACATTAATTGCTGACTATTAGGGACTTGATTGTTCCCACATTACTTCAGTTGGGGGGGGGGGGGGTGTAGTTACTTATTATCTGAAAATTAAGTGCTACATAATTAGGCTGAGTGAGATATGAACAGTCTCTCTGACTGCTGAACATGACGTTAGGGGACAGAACAATACAACATGACTCACACTTTTTTTGGGTGACATTAGCATTTAAATGCCTTTTAAAAGTAGAAATAGCAGTTCCTTTATATCACAGTTCAGCTCAGGAATCTAACTTCTCGGACTGGCCACTTTATCAGAAACCCTCTTTCATACCTTGCTGAAGTACAGTTAGAGACCGAAGCCTGTATCTGTTGATGTGACGTTTGTGTTAGACATCCTCACATGTAAAACACAAGTCATTAAAAGTGTGTTAATTATAATTCAGTTAGATACATTTCTATCTATATTAGCCTGTTTCACCATGAGCTGCACTACAACTCCCAGCATGCACTGCTACTATTAAAATGACAAAAACTGGCCTAAAAGACTGTATACACAGTACAATTAGAAACATATTGCAAACTTGTAAACACAATGCAATATTAAATTATTGTTTCTAATAAAGTGGCCAGTTGGTGGAAGTACAAGGTAGGTATTTCTAATAAAGTGGCCAGTGAGTGGAAGCACAAGGTCAGTGTTTCTAATAAAGTGGCCAGTTGGTGGAAGCACAAGGTCAGTGTTTCTAATAAAGTGGCCAGTTGGTGGAAGCACAAGCTCAGTGTTTCTAATAAAGTGGCCAGTTGGTGGAAGCACAAGGTCAGTGTTTCTCATAAAGTGGCCAGTTGGTGGAAGCACAAGGTCAGTGTTTCTAATAAAGTGGCCAGTTGGTGGAAGCACAAGGTCAGTGTTTCTAATAAAGTGGCCACTTGGTGGAAGCACAAGGTCAGTGTTTCTCATAAAGTGGCCAGTTGGTGGAAGCACAAGGTCAGTGTTTCTAATAAAGTGGCCAGTTGGTGGAAGCACAAGGTCAGTGTTTCTAATAAAGTGGCCAGTTGGTGGAAGCACAAGGTCAGTGTTTCTAATAAAGTGGCCACTTGGTGGAAGCACAAGGTCAGTGTTTCTAATAAAGTGGCCAGTTAGTGGAAGTACAAGGTAGGTGTTTCTAATAAAGTGGCCAGTTGGTGGAAGCACAAGGTCGATGTTTCTAATAAAGTGGCCAATGAGTGGAAGCACAAGGTCAGTGTTTCTAATAAAGTGGCCAGTGAGTGGAAGCACAAGGTCAGTGTTTCTAATAAATTGGCCACTTGGTGGAAGCACAAGGTCAGTGTTTCTAATAAAGTGGCCAGTGAGTGGAAGCACAAGGTCAGTGTTTCTAATAAAGTGGCCAGTTAGTGGAAGTACAAGGTAGGTGTTTCTAATAAAGTGGCCAGTTGGGGGAAGCACAAGGTGAGTGTTTCCAATAAAGTGGCCAGTTAGTGGAAGCACAAAGTAGGTGTTTCTAATAAAGTGGCCACTTGGTGGAAGCACAAGGTCAGTGTTTCTAATAAAGTGGCCAGTTGGTGGAAGCACAAGGTCAGTGTTTCTAATAAAGTGGCCAGTTGGTGGAAGCACAAGGTCAGTGTTTCTAATAAAGTGGCCACTTGGTGGAAGCACAAGGTCAGTGTTTCTAATAAAGTGGCCAATGAGTGGAAGCACAAGGTCAGTGTTTCTAATAAAGTGGCCAGTGAGTGGAAGCACAAGGTCAGTGTTTCTAATAAATTGGCCACTTGGTGGAAGCACAAGGTCAGTGTTTCTAATAAAGTGGCCAGTGAGTGGAAGCACAAGGTCAGTGTTTCTAATAAAGTGGCCAGTTAGTGGAAGTACAAGGTAGGTGTTTCTAATAAAGTGGCCAGTTGGTGGAAGCACAAGGTCAATGTTTCTAATAAAGTGGCCAATGAGTGGAAGCACAAGGTCAGTGTTTCTAATAAAGTGGCCAGTGAGTGGAAGCACAAGGTCAGTGTTTCTAATAAAGCGGCCAATTGGTGGAAGTACAAGGTCAGTGTTTCTAATAAAGTGGCCAGTTGGTGGAAGTACAAGGTAGGTGTTTCTAATAAAGTGGCCACTTGGTGGAAGCACAAGGTCAGTGTTTCTAATAAAGTGGCCAGTTAGTGGAAGTACAAGGTAGGTGTTTCTAATAAAGTGGCCAGTGAGTGGAAGCACAAGGTCAGTGTTTCTAATAAAGTGGCCAGTGAGTGGAAGCACAAGGTAGGTGTTTCTAATAAAGTGGCCAGTTGGTGGAAGCACAAGGTCAGTGTTTCTAATAAAGTGGCCAGTTAGTGGAAGCACAAGGTTTGTGTTTCTAATAAAGTGGCAAGTTGGTGGAAGCACAAGGTAGGTGTTTCTAATAAAGTGGCCACTTGGTGGAAGCACAAGGTCAGTGTTTCTAATAAGGTGGCCAGTTAGTGGAAGTACAAGGTAGGTGTTTCTAATAAAGTGGCCAGTGAGTGGAAGCACAAGGTCAGTGTTTCTAATAAAGTGGCCACTTGGTGGAAGTACAAGGTAGGTGTTTCTAATAAAGTGGCCAGTTGGTGGAAGCACAAGGTAGGTGTTTCTAATAAAGTGGCCACTTGGTGGAAGCACAAGGTCAGTGTTTCTAATAAGGTGGCCAGTTAGTGGAAGTACAAGGTAGGTGTTTCTAATAAAGTGGCCAGTGAGTGGAAGCACAAGGTCAGTGTTTCTAATTAAGCGGCCAATTGGTGGAAGTACAAGGTAGGTGTTTCTAATAAAGTGGCCAGTTGGTGGAAGCACAAGGTAGGTGTTTCTAATAAAGTGGCCACTTGGTGGAAGCACAAGGTCAGTGTTTCTAATAAGGTGGCCAGTTAGTGGAAGTACAAGGTAGGTGTTTCTAATAAAGTGGCCAGTGAGTGGAAGCACAAGGTCAGAGTTTCTAATAAAGGGCCACTTGGTGGAAGCACAAGGTCAGTGTTTCTAATAAAGCGGCCAATTGGTGGAAGTACAAGGTAGGTGTTTCTAATAAAGTGGCCAGTTGGTGGAAGCACAAGGTCAGTGTTTCTAATAAAGTGGCCAGTGAGTGGAAGTACAAGGTGGGTGTTTCTAATAAAGTGGCCAGTTAGTGGAAGTACAAGGCAGGTGTTTCTAATAAAGTGGCCAGTGAGTGGAAGCACAAGGTCAGTGTTTCTAATAAAGTGGCCAGTGAGTGGAAGCACAAGCTCAGTGTTTCTAATAAAGTGGCCAGTTGGTGGAAGCACAAGGTCAGTGTTTCTAATAAAGTGGCCAGTTAGTGGAAGCACAAGGTCAGTGTTTCTAATAAAGTGGCCAGTTGGTGGAAGCACAAGGTAGGTGTTTCTAATAAAGTGGCCAGTTAGTGGAAGCACAAGGTAGGTGTTTCTAATAAAGTGGCCAGTTGGTGGAAGCACAAGGTCAGTGTTTCTAATAAAGTGGCCAGTTAGTGGAAGCACAAGCTCAGTGTTTCTAATAAAGTGGCCAGTTGGTGGAAGCACAAGGTAGGTGTTTCTAATAAAGTGGCCAGTTGGTGGAAGCACAAGCTCAGTGTTTCTAATAAAGTGGCCAGTTGGTGGAAGCACAAGGTCAGTGTTTCTAATAAAGTGGCCAGTTAGTGGAAGCACAAGCTCAGTGTTTCTAATAAAGTGGCCAGTTGGTGGAAGCACAAGGTAGGTGTTTCTAATAAAGTGGCCAGTTGGTGGAAGCACAAGGTAGGTGTTTCTAATAAAGTGGCCAGTTGGTGGAAGCACAAGCTCAGTGTTTCTAATAAAGTGGCCAGTTGGTGGAAGCACAAGCTCAGTGTTTCTAATAAAGTGGCCAGTTGGTGGAAGCACAAGGTCAGTGTTTCTAATAAAGTGGCCAGTTGGTGGAAGTACAAGGTCAGTGTTTCTAATAAAGTGGCCAGTTGGTGGAAGCACAAGGTCAGTGTTTCTAATAAAGTGGCCAGTTGGTGGAAGTACAGCTGACACATCATGTAAGCTAAAAAAGGGACGCAGGGAATCAAACAGGGTCATTTGTCAGTGATTTTGATGTTATTTTTAGCGAAGCCTCATGAGGATTTTTAATTAGACCATCCGGTTCTTTTTAAAGGAGTGATTTGCGGCGCTAAATGAATGCAGCGGCGGCAGGTATGAGCAGAGATAATCTGCCACTATTGTGGAACACCGCAGATAGGCTTATCACCCTCTAGAGAGATAAGCGTCTGCCTGTGAGGACGGGGAGAACTCTTTAGGATGAAGGTATATTGTTTAGAAAGGAGACTTTAAAGCCGAGGGGTGATGTCTGGGGACATTTTATGAAGGGCACAGGATTAAATCGAGGAAATCCTGCAGATTCGTAGAGAAGAAAAACACTCCAAATGGTCTCCATGGGCTCCATAAAGGAATATGTGTTCTAGATATATTTGTTTCAGTGAGCACTTTGTGTTATTATCGTCAATAATGTTGCATCATCACCTCCTATGGTGCCTTTATATATTTTATATATATATATATTATTTCTGTACTACTATCATTGTGGTTTTATTTTTCCACACATTCGTATTACATCGATAAGGTAGGTGTTTCTAATAAAGTGCTATGTATGTATATATATATATATATGTATATGTGTGTGTGTGTGTGTGTGTGTGTGTGTGTGTGTGTGTGTGTGTGTGGCGCTTTATTACGACCGGAAAAATAAATACTAAACACAAACATAATGCAACATGTTTGTTTGTGTATCTTATTCATTTATTTAATCAAACATTTTATTTATGTATTCATTGTTTGGATCTAGAGATTCATTATGTCATCACTTTTATTACGAATCATTAGAATTACATTTTTATCATTTTTATTTTTTTCTTTGTTCAACATGTTTGTTTATTTGTTGTTGTTTCCTGTTCTTTCTATTGTTGTAAAGTCCTCTGAGCTGCATTTAGTGTATGAAGGGTGCTATATATTCTTCATTGTGCAATATGCTAAGTGCAATACAGATTCCTATGCAACTCTTATTTTATTATTATCCTTATTTTCCTGTAAAAAGTCGAGATTTAGCTTTAATTTGTATTATTTATAAATGTTGATAATGTTTATACTGTTTCCCGTTTCTATTACTGAGTGCTTTACTCCTGTTACTCTGCTGCTTAAAATCTTATCTTAAAAATAAATATAATAGGTATTAATTTATTATTAATAATTTCTTTAGATATATTATTATTGTTGTTGTTGTTGTTGTTGTTGTTTAGCAGCCCCATTAGATCTATTATGAAATTCTGTGTTATTGACATTTGTAGGTGTGAAAAGTACACACACACTCATTTAAGTGAACATATACAACATGATATTCAAACAGAAATCCATTTAAAGCAATTAACCTGCCTTCAGCACGAAAACCATTACAGAGTCTTTTTGTTCTCACTCTAACAGATACATACCATCTCCGTCAACATAAACAAACAGAAATCTCATTTGCAGGTTCATTAAAATCCCCCCGTAATGTTTAACTCTTACAAATAGACCCTATTATTGATTCTCTGTGGTGATGGGAAACCCAGGCTACTGCTATTATAATAACAATTATTATTATTATTACTTACAGACTGATAAATTATCATTACATCAGCACCACGATTACAATCACTGGATTCTTTATTAGAGACCATCTTTAAGATTCAGTTCCTCTATTCACCTGCACCCCCCCAAGCACCCCCCCACCCCCTCCCAGTGGAGGCAGAGCAGAGGGGGTCTAGACTCTGGGAGTCTGACTGAGACTCGCTCTCTGAGCTCTCTGAGTGTCTGTGAGGTCACAGAGGCTGCAGACTGTGCACCAATAGGTGGCACTCTACCCTTTTTGACCGGTGACGGTCACTCAGCCGTCCCGGAGGCCTAGTAGACACACTGTACTCATCCATTAGTGGACCACGGACAGAATTTATGATCTTAATGGCTGATCTGCGGTCAGTGCAGTTTAACCCCTTAAAGGGCCCAGATTTAAAACTACTGAAAACAGACCATAATTCATTTTTAAATGTTAGTACTTTTCCCTTACAATTACTACAGGGTTCATTACTGGGCCACTGAGACTGATATATGTAAATGAGCTCTGTTCTGATTGGCTATCCTGTATTGGGCATCATTCAGAAAGCAGTCTGGCCTGAAACATTCAACTTCAGAGTTAAGGATCTGAAGAACTGAATGGGTGGAGCTAAACTGCTGTAGGCTGAATGGGTGGGGCTAAACTGTTATAGGCTGAATGGGTGGGGCTAAACTTCTATAGGCTGAATGGGTGGAGCTAAACTGCTGTAGGCTGAATGGGTGGGGCTAAACTGCTCTAGACTGAATGGGTGGGGCTAAACTGTTATAGGCTGAATGGGTGGAGTTAAACTGCTGTAGGCTGAATGGGCAGAGCTAAACTGCTGTAGGCTGAATGGGTGGGGCTAAACTGCTGTAGGCTGAATGGGTGGGGCTAAACTGCTGTAGGCTGAATGGGTGGGGCTAAACTGCTGTAGGCTGAAAGGGTGGGGCTAAACTGCTGTAGGCTGAACGGGCAGACCTAAACTGCTGTAGGCTGAATGGGTGGAGCTAAACTGCTGTGGGCTGAATGGGTGGAGCTAAACTGCTGTAGGCTGAATGGGTGGGGCTAAACTGCTGTAGGCTGAATGGGCGGAGCTAAACTGCTGTGGGCTGAATGGGCGGAGCTAAACTGCTGTGGGCTGAATGGGTGGGGCTAAACTGTTTTTGATGTGTATCTCATTAAAATGAGCAGAGAAATTGTATGAAAAGTGCAGATTCTAAACTTTCCATGCAAACCACATTAGAGTTTGTAAGTATGAGAAGAGATGCGTTGTTGTGATATTAATTTTATTAAAAGTTTTTGTTTTTGGAAACAAAAACAACCTGAAAAAAGTCAAAGGTGCCGACTTGTGAAGGAAATCAAATGTAGATGTAATTCATTATGTAACTAATTATGTATTTAATTATGCACACAATGCAAAATGACTCTATACATGTGAAGGTTAACTGGTTATAGATAAATGGTTATATGTAGATTCATTTAAAGGGGAATTCCACAGATTTTTATTCACTTTCTGTATAATTAAATGACTGCATCAAACTATTTTTGCCCAACATGTTCAATTTAGGAAATTAACTAAAATTAGGCCCTACAGTGGAATTCCACTAATTTCTTCATAATTATAATGTGAAGATGAAAACAGAGCGCGTTCTAGATAATCTTACCGACTCAGAACCGTTCACAGTGGTGGTGATGGGAACCAGACGTCTCCCTCTAAAAGCTCCTCACAGTGGTGGTGATGGGAACCAGACGTCCCCCTCTAAAAGCTCCTCACAGTGGTGGTGATGGGAACCAGACGTCTCCCTCTAAAAGCTCCTACAGAAAGTTCCTACATGAACTGGTTCTGGATTCACTGCCTGATGACTGAGACGCTGTTTTATGAGTTTAGAGAACTTCAACTCCATTCATGGTGGAGGGAGACATGCAGGGCGCTGTGCGGCAAAATAGTCCCCAAAGAAAACTCAGTATTCCAGATTTTCCACTATTTTCCCATCATCAACATCCCATATAAGCTCAGAAGACTCGTGTAGGTTCTCTGGAGGTTCTGGATGGTAAATAAAGTGTCTATATCTGTGTTGTAGTCATGGCGACGCCTGGTTCCCATCACCACCACTGTAAAGACGTCTGAACCAGTTCACACCAAACCCTCTGAATCTCTCTGTTCACACCTCACCTGTGCAGGAAGTTGGAATAATCTCTGGAATTCCCCTTTATGTCTGATGATTTCACTACTGTAATACACTGGCATACATCTTTCCCTAAGCTGAGTCCTGGATGAATGAATATTCTTTTACTTGTGTTATTCATCTTTTCCATTTTGGAGGCCAGACTCTGAGCACCAGGCATGCTTGTTTCCGTGAGGTGCTCCAGAAGCATTGCTCACATTCAGATCTTTTCACTCCATTCCTGTCTATAAACACGGACGGACAGAATCACCTCATTTTTAGCAGATTTTACGGCCCAGAGAACAAAATTCAAGCTCAATTAATTTCACAATTCCGCTCCTAATTGAACGTCCTCCAAAATAACGACGCTGTTACCGAGCACTACAGTCACGGTGCGGCGTTGATTCTTCCTGTTTTCACTCGTTGTGTGAGGCTGATTCACTTTTCCCTCATCCACTTTCATCCTGGCACTTCATTAAAGAGCCCCCACTTTACAGTTTGTATCTGTTTCTCTGATACTCTGTTACCCTGTTCTTCAGTGGTCAGGACCCCCATGGACCCTCACAGAGCAGGTACTGTTTGGGTGGTGGGTCATTCTCAGCACTGCTGTAACACTGACATGGTGGTGGTGTGTTAGTGTGTGTTGTCCTGGTCTGAGTGGATTAGACACAGCATTGCTGCTGGAGTTTTTAAACCCTGTGTCCACTCACTGTCCACTCTGTTAGACACTCCTACCATGTCGGTCCACCTTGTAGATGTAAAGTCAGAGACGACAGCTCATCTGCTGCTGCACAGTTTGTGTTGGTCATCCTCTAGTCCTTCATCAGTGGTCACAGGACGCTGCCCACAGGACGCTGCCCACAGGACGCTGCTGGCTAGATTTTTTTGGTTGGTGGACTATTCTCAGTCCAGCAGCAGCACTGCTGTGTCTGATCCACTCAGACCAGCGCAACACACACTAATAATCCACCACCCAAATAGTACCTGCTCTGTGAGGGTCCATGGGGGTCCTGACCACTGAAGAACAGGGTAACAGAGTATCAGAGAAACAGATGGACTACAGTCTGAGTGGAGGTAAAGCTTTTCAGAGGGAATCTAACATGAGGATTTACACTGAAAGCATCAGCCGTTCACACAATGAGACAGTAAGTAGGTGTGTACTCCAGTCTTAAACGCCAGAGCTGCCTATAGATAGATGTAGTGCCTTGTATCCAATACATTTAGCAACGCATGATTCATACCGTACCAAAGTCCGCTTTCCCCTGATTTCAGCGTGAGAATGAACCACGCTAACAGCAAACGTGCCAAAGAATGAGTCAACCAGAACATGTAGCTGGATATAAATAAACCGCAGTTCTATATGTAAATACGGTGCATTAAGGCGTGTGATTGGACTCGAAACACCTCCACTTAATCAGAAACTGAAGATATAATCGTATGCAAGTTGGTAAGGAAAAATGCCGTTAAGCATTATCACACACGTGGGCTTGAAAGGAAAAAAAGTCGTCACTGTTTGCTTTAATTAGGTCTCAGAAACATTTCAAGCCCCACAATGACAGACGTAGTTATGCTTTTAAAAAAAAAAATGAAATAAACATTCAAACAAACAACATAAACACACGGACAGATCTGAAAGGAGGCTCGCTGTTGCCGGGAAACCAAACCGTCTCTGATTTTTTAATTTATTTGTAGTTATTTATATATATCTTCCCCTGCCGAGGTGAACTTGGATGGAAGACGCTGTTCAGACTAAAAGAGCGATCTATATATTGGGATTCTTTCATTATTATTTTTGTTATTTATTTGTTTTTTGACAGTCGTCAGTGGCTATTAATTTCCAGAAGCTTCTTAAAGGACATATGTGTCTGTGTCTATGTGAGATGATGTGTGTGGTGAGATGAAAGCATCTCCAGAAAAGTGTAAATGAGAAACAGGCGTGGTTTTCGTTTCTGCACCTTTTTCGGGTGCAAATCAGATGCATTCCGTAATTTTACGGAAGGGAAAAAACCTTCATAAAAGGGACCTTTATGCTTTTATGTGTTCATAGTTTTATTGAGTAGATTTACAGCTTCAATGTTCCAAAAGCCTCATACTGTTCATCTCTATCCACCCTCTGCTAGAGCTCCTGCGTCTTTAAGCCCCGCCCTTTCGATGAGCCCAGTGTGCTCTGATTGGTCAGCTCGCCCACTCTGTTCTGATGCTGAGCGGGTCCGCCCCTTCATGTTCCGCCCCTGTCCTGCAGACAGACCCTTCTCTCCTGAACAGCTGTAACTCTGCTGTGGTTCTTTCTCCAGCGGAGTCGGTTCTGCCGGAACAGTTTGATCCAGAGTGGATCCTGAAAGTCCGGTCGGAGTCTCTCCACGTGCTACAGGACTGAACACACTCTTCCTCCTCCTGTAGCCGCTGTGTGAGGGGGCCGAGCTCGCTGGTAGGCGGTCAATTAGGTCTGTGTTACAAGATGATGTCATCCTGTAACAAAGGAAAAGGGCTGGAATTCCAGCGAGGCGTTTCGGGCAGCTGCGAAAAGTGGGTTCTGTGGGAAAATTTCTCCCTTTGGAGGGAACGCTGAACTTTGGGACTCTGCAGAACATCCACATGCACAAAAATCTACAACACACTAAAGGAAAGGAGAAAACAGAAAGGCATAATAGGCCTCCTTTAACTTCGAATGGAAGTTAATGGAAGACGATTTCTTTCCAAGTCGTTCCGGGGAATTTCAGACAGTCCGTTCATCCTAAAACTTTTTAGAATCTGTCAGGAATCTGAAGGAGGATACGTGCACTACAACACACATTTTCGGAACCCTGAGTTCTATACAGAATCTTTCTGAAGATGGCACCAAACGGCACCGAAAAGGGTTCTGCTGCTGTTACGATTTCAAGACTGTAACAATAGCAGAACCTTTTTAAAATCAATCTCAAAAAGGTTCTATATTAAACCAGATCAATCTCAAAAAGGTTCTATATTAAACCAGATCAATCTCAAAAAGGTTCTATATTAAACCAGATCAATCTGAAAAAGCATTTCACCATGCAAAGAACCATTTAAGCATGCAAATGGTTCTACACAGGTCTCGTGGTTCTAAATAAAAGAGTGCAAACTAAAAACGGGCTTTTTTTCACTTCAATAAAATCTGGTGAACCCTTTTTCACACCAAATGTGGGTGGAGCTGTTACACATACAGCTGATTACATACAGTCAAGTTCAAAAGTGTGCGCACCCCTGGTAAAATTCCATGTTGCTGTTGATTTTCTAAGTGTAAATAAGTGTAACATCCTCTACAGAGAGCACACGTCTGCACGTCTGAGTGCATGGTTACTGCTTATTTGCTGAATTTAACCTGTTGGAGGGAAATAAAACAAAAATGTGGCCTGTAAAAAAAAGTTATGGCACGTTTTATCACTTATGTTAGGTTTTTTTCCAGTACATTAAATAGAAATTGTGCATTAAAATTTGCTATTTATGCGTGTAACTTATTTATAATCAGAAAAATCAACAAAACTTGTAATTTGACTGGGGGTGTTGAAACTTTTGCATATGAATATATACTGTACATGTTTTTTTGTATTCGCCTTAAAAGCCTGTGACGCAAAACTGCTCATTATGGCGACTTCCATTGAAAAGAAGGTAATTTCACTGCTAAATGCTAGTCTGATCGAGCCGTTATGGTGTGTTCAGGTGCTTATTGGAAGGTTATACATCGCATGTGATTAACTAACGAATACGACCACAGGAGAAAACACCTGTTTACCTGAACCATACAGAAACACATCGGGTATGTTTCATGGGTATGTTATCATGTAGTGCAGAGGTCACTAATAACTGATAAACTATTTAATTTTGATGGGGTGGTCCTGTTTTAAATGTTGAAATCTGACCGAACTGGACTTTATTTGATCTGATGTTCAGTAAATGTTGTTGAAATCTGACCGAACTGGACTTTATTTGATCTGATGTTCAGTAAATGTTGTTGAAATCTGACCGAACTGGACTTTATTTGATCTGATGTTCAGTAAATGTTGGTGAAATCTGACCGAACTGGACTTTATTTGATCTGATGTTCAGTAAATGTTGTAGAAATCTGACCAAACTGGACTTTATTTGATCTGATGTTCAGTAAATGTTGTTGAAATCTGACCGAACTGGACTTTATTTGATCTGATGTTCAGTAAATGTTGTTGAAATCTGACCGAACTGGACTTTATTTGATCTGATGTTCAGTAAATGTTGTTGAAATCTGACCGAACTGGACTTTATTTGATCTGATGTTCAGTAAATGTAGAAATCTGACCGAACTGGACTTTATTTGATCTGATGTTCAGTAAATGTTGTTGAAATCTGACCGAACTGGACTTTATTTGATCTGATGTTCAGTAAATGTAGAAATCTGACCGAACTGGACTTTATTTGATCTGATGTTCAGTAAATGTTGGTGAAATCTGACCGAACTGGACTTTATTTGATCTGATGTTCAGTAAATGTTGGTGAAATCTGACCGAACTGGACTTTATTTGATCTGATGTTCAGTAAATGTTGTTGAAATCTGACCGAACTGGACTTTATTTGATCTGATGTTCAGTAAATGTAGAAATCTGACCGAACTGGACTTTATTTGATCTGATGTTCAGTAAATGTTGGTGAAATCTGACCGAACTGGACTTTATTTGATCTGATGTTCAGTAAATGTTGTTGAAATCTGACCGAACTGGACTTTATTTGATCTGATGTTCAGCTGTCGACTGTATAAGATGCTGATATTCCTACTCGGCTACTTCAGTAAACAGTATATGGCACTGAGTCATGATGCAGGTCAGACGTTATGATGTTCTGGACCTTCGCTTGAGGAACTTTTCTCTAACTGGAACTTATTGAATTTTAATAAAAGACCCCTGATATAGTGTATTATCTAGAACAGTGGTTTTACACCTTTGGACCCCCACAGAGGGCCCTGGTAGGCCACCATTGGCAGTCATTTTTATGTATATGTATATATTCTGTGTATAATATTAGAAATATGAATGCTGTGATATTTATCTGCAAAACTGAATAATCAAGAATACCTAAATATTAAAGGTGAGGTCAGAGATTCATCTGGAAAAATGCACAACCAACACAGATAAATATTCAGAGCAAGTCAATCTGTTTCTCTGTTTGACCGTTTGGAATTCGTCCTTTACTGAACAAACGGCTACAAATAGAAAATTTTAGGTGTTTATTAAGTTGTGTGGATATACAATAAAGAGAAATCTGACAGACTACATTGATTATTGCGTTATGTTTGCATTTGAAGTGATCAGGCAGATTAAATCTTCTTGTGGGCTGCAAAAGCTTTTCCAGTCAGTCGTGTGGGCTGTGAGTTGCGAAAGGTTGAGAGCCCCTGATCTACAAATCCAATCCCCGAAAAGTTGGGACAGAAGAGAAAACAGACAGCAATGATTCTCAACTTCAAGTGCGCAACTTAAAACAGCACAAAGACAAGATATTTAATGCTTCACCTAATTAACTTCACTATTATATATACACATATTCTAAATTTGATGGCTGCAACATGTTCTAAAAAAGTTGGGAGAGGTTGTGTTTATCACTGTGTTACATCCCCTTCAACACTGATTGATGCAGTTGTGAAAGTATAGTTTTTTTTTCCTCATTCTTTCTTGATAGAACACTTTAGCTCCTCAACAGTCTGGGGTCTTCTTTACTGTATAATGTGCTTCATAATGCACCACACGTTTTTAAGTAAGGTCAGGTGTGGACTACAGGTAGGTCAGTCTAGCAAATGGACTCTCTTACTATGAATCCAAGCTGTTGTAATGTGCAGCATGTGGCATGTGTCTGTGGCTTTTACTCCGATTTTACCCCAGCTTTTACCCCGATTCTCCGTCTGGCTGAGCCGGAGCTGGTCGGCTCTAGTCTGCAGATTTTTGGGTTAGTCTGAGTCGACAGTTGGAGAGAGGCGAGTTGTGTATGAGAGGCGCAGACTCAGATTTACTGCCTCTTGATTGCGTTTCAGACCAGTTGGAGTTTCTCAAACATGTTTGACTTTTTAGAGTGAAATATGGTGTAAACAGGTCAACGACTCGTCCTGAATGGACTCCTGCAACAGCCAATGAACACTGAGAGCACGAAAGAAGAAAATAAACAAAGAAAAATGGTGAAAAGTCTCTCACATGTGGAGCGAGGCTTTTTACTGAGCTGAGTTTAAGGCTCAATCGAGTTTATGTACATTTAAAACTATAGAAATACCAAACTGATCACATTTTTCACATTTAAACACGTTTACCTGCTGCTTCTTTACTGTTTCAGTGCAGACGGCAGAGAAAGCAGCAACAGCCACTACACGTTTGATTGTTTGGGTCTCCTAGTAAAAGTCACCTAGTGAACCCACAGCTTTACCGAGACAAGCAGGGACGTCCCTGAAAAAGATGGCATCTAGATGGCAGCATATGCTGCTACATAATGTGTATGAACCCCCTTCACAGAAGATGTGCAGGTTACCTATCTAATCAGTATCCACAAATACCCCCTCAACACCATGACAGATGCTGGATTTGAAACTTTATGCTGGTAACAATCTGGGTGGTCCTTTTCTTCTTTTCCAGAGAACAAAATGTCCATTATTTGCAGAAACAATCTGAAAGGACTTGTCAGAGCACAATATACATTTCCACCAGTTCATTGCAAATTAGCCTTATCCCACAGAAGTCGGCAGGGTCGTTGGTTAATATTTAGCTTCAGCTTTGTGTAGTAGAGTATAAATTAGCAGTTGTATATGCAGCAAAAAAACTGTGGCTACTGGCAAGAGTTGTCTACAGTGTTCCAGAGCCAATCTGATGATATTAATTACAGAAGCATGTCAGGTTTTACTGGGGTGCAGCCTGGTGTCTGAGGGGTCGAAGGCCATGGGCATTCAATATGGCCTTGCCATTTATGCACAAGGACCTCTCAGATTCTCGGAATAATAATGTTATGGAGTGCAGAGGGTGAATCCCTAGATTCTCTGCAATCATGCCTTGAGAAGATAAACATTGTTGTTAAACCAGTGGATAATTTGCTCATGCAGTTTGTCACAAAGCGGCGAATGAGCCGTTCCTTTTATACCCTTTTTACCTACTCACCGCTTTAACTGTGTAAAAACAGATAAACTTGTTTTTGATCATTCAACAAACTGGAATGTGTTGCAGGCATCAAATTAGGAATCAGTGCATATTTATAAAAATAATTAAAGCTGATAAGATAAATTATACAATAGTTAGTTCCGGCCACGCGAGCTGATTGGTTGAGAGGCGCTGTTTCACCATAACATCACGATTTCATCACAAACACTGTACCACTCTGCTGTGATGCTGTTGCCAAGCAACGACTTTGATAGGAGATGCTCAAGCTATATTTCTGTTTGTGCACAAACAGAAAACGGACACTGTTAAGATCTCATTTGACCGACAGCCGATTTGGTCCGACTCTGGAAGACGAGACGACACTAAATTCCCAAAAGGTCAGTCGGTCTGTGTGGAGCTGGAGAACGAACTGCCGGCTGAGCAGCGAGTGGGCGGAGCTCGTTACTCTGACGTAGCAACGAGCTGCTCGTTAAGGAACTATAATTAGGAGGAAGGAGCTGAACATTAAAACATATTAAAGCCGCGTTCACGGCCAGTTTATTCATTTCTTACTGTATTTATTTAACTGCTGTATTAAAGCAGTAGAGCACTCGAGGAGGGAGTTATCACCAATAACATCACGGCTGAGATGATCTACGGCCTCCAGATCACAGCCGGGATGTTACTGGTGATAACCCACTCCCTCTTGGCTTCACTTGCTTAAATATTAAATAGCTCTTCTTTGTGTTGTTTTCAATTAAATACCTGCAAAAGAGAGTTTACAAATCAATGCTTTCTCTTTTATTTACATTTTACCTACTATCCTACATTTTTTTGGAACTGGGTTTGTACAAGCCTGAGTTTATCTGTTGTAAATATGACGTCTTCATCTGTCGAGTGTAATTTACACAGGAAAATTGATAGTTCCCAGTTTCCAGCACCAGTCAAACACAGCATGAATAAACCCAACTTTAATTTCAGACACATTTTGCACTGCGCCTGTGCTCCTATGTACATCCATGAATAATTTGGTTAATTAAAAATGTTGGGGGATTTGTGTTTTGATTTGTGTGAACAGCTTTTATTTCTATTGCTATGAGTTGTACACAAATAGGAAAAAAAAAACAAAACAAAACATAAAATCCACAAACGTCAGAGTGGCTACAAAAGACTGCTATCTATTTCCAGAAGCCTCTTAAAGGGCATATGTAGGTGTGGGAATGTGAGACGATGCGCATGTGGAGGTGAACGTATCTACAGAAATGTGTGAAAGAGATGATGATCTTACCCAGCAGGGACGTTATAGCTTCAAACAAACAAAACAAAAGCTCTGGTTTCATTCCTGGAAGAATCATGTCAAGTCAATGAATCATGAAGAGAAGGAAAAGCAGGATTTCAGGAAAGGAGTGCTGTTAGAAACTCCATACAGACTTCGCTTCAGGTGGATTCCAGCGTTCATGGATTGTGCAAGTCTACAGTACAGTACTGTGCAAAGGTCCACACTTCATTCATCAAAATGGCCATTAAATGCAAGGTATTCATTTCAGGATTAGGAATATCATCAATGTTTGTAGTATTTCTGCATAATTAAACAGGATGAAGTCATTCAGAGCAGTTCTGTGTGAAACGCTCCGTTCTAGATAAACTGAGTCAGAACCGTTCCCAGTGGTGGTGATAGGAACCAGACGTCCCTCTAAAAGCTCCTCACAGAAAGTTCCTACATGAACTGGTTCTGAATTCACTGCCTGATGACTGAGACGCTGTTTTATGAGAGTTTAGAGAAAAGATGAATAAGTCCTAATTAAAGGGGAATTCCACCAATTTTTGAACATTTCTGCATAAGAGAGGTTTAAACAGAGAGATTCAGAGGGTTTGGTGTGAGATGGTCCAGACGTCTTTACAGTGGTGGTGATCGGAACCAGGCGTCGCCATGACTACAACACAGATATAGACACTTTATTTACCATCCAGAACCACCAGAGAACCCACACGAGTCTTCTGAGCTTATATGGAATGTTGATGATGGAAAACAGTGGAAAATCTGGAATAATGAGTTTTCTTTGGGGACTATTTTGCCGCACAGCGCCCTGCATGTCTCCCTCCACCATGAATGGAGTTGAAGTTCTCTAAACTCTCATAAAACAGCGTCTCAGTCATCAGGCAGTGAATTCAGAACCAGTTCATGTAGGAACTTTCTGTAGGAGCTTTTAGAGGGACGTCTGGTTCCTATCACCACCACTGTGAGGAGCTTTTAGAGGGAGACGTCTGGTCCCCATCACCACCACTGTGAGGAGCTTTTAGAGGGGGACGTCTGGTTCCTATCACCACCACTGTGAACGGTTCTGACTCTGTAAGTTTATCTAGAACAGAGCATCTCACACCAAACCGCTCTGAACCGCTTTATTTGGTGGAATTTGCCTTTAACAACTGTTTTGAGTGTAAATTGAATAAACGGATCGACTTCTGCACAGTGCTGTGTGTGTACGGTTTAAACTCCATGGTAACCCACAGGCCCAAAAGTGCTTGAACACTTCGAGAGTCCTCTGGAGCCTCGGAGAGGAAAAGGGAAAAGGTCAAGAGAAGCTGCGTCGTCCTCTTCTTGTACAAGAGTGGACACAGGTTCAGCTAGCAGCACGGGTTCATAAATCCCCCCCCTCCTCCATCCATCCGTCCGTCCATCTGTCCATTTTATCCCTCCGTCTCCTGAGATTGTGTGGAAGGGTCTATGAGGCCGCTCACACGTCTCTGTCAGAAAGAAACAAGGAGGAACACGATGTTCATATTACAGAGTTCTACCTGCTACACTGTAAACACAATGATTTGATGGTGTTATCTAAAATGAAGCTCCCTGGCTGCCAGAGAATGTTGATTTTCTCACTCAGAAAAGCAGCTTGTGGCACAAACAAAACAAAACTGACACATTTTCAGCTTTGTAAGATCATATGCTTTAAATATCATACATAAACGCAGCAACAAGCACCAAGAAATCATGTTGTTAAAGGAGAAGATGTGTGTATATATATATGTTTGTGAGCACCTGGTCAAATTACATGTACTGTTGATATGATGAAAAGAAGTTACCTCGCCTCTACAGAGAAAACATATCTGCACATTTTAATACACAATTACTGATATTTGCTGAATTTAACATAGTGGGGAAAAAATGTGGCCTTTGCAAGTTTCATAATTTATTATCATATTTTCGCCAACATGTTAAACTCAGCAAATGAACAGAAACTGTGCACAAAATTTGGAGAAAAAAAAATATTTATGGAGGAATTGCACTAATTATTCAAAATTCCTGCATAATTAAATGGTTAAGATGTAAACAGAGCAGTTCAGAGCAGTTTGGTGTGAAACGCACTGTTCTAGATAAACTGACCGAGTCAGAACCGTTCACAGTGGTGGTGATGGGAACCAGACGTCCCTCTAAAAGCTCCTACAGAAAGTTCCTACATGAACTGGTTCTGAATTCACTGCCTGATGACTGAGACGCTGTTTTATGAGAGTTTAGAGAACTTCAACTCCATTCATGGTGGAGGGAGACATGCAGGGCGCTGTGCAGCAAAATAGTCCCCAAAGAAAACTCATTATTCCAGATTTTCCACTGTTTTCCATCATCAACATTCCATATAAGCTCAGAAGACTCGTGTAGGTTCTCTGGAGGTTCTGGATGGTAAATAAAGTGTCTATATCTGTGTTGTAGTCATGGCGACGCCTGGTTCCCATCACCACCACTGTAAAGACGTCTGAACCGTTTCACACCAAACCCTCTGAATCTGAGTTATGCCAACATTTAGAAAGCGGGTAACTTCCCCTGCATGCTTGCTCTCTGTAGAGGATGTGTGTAACTTCTATACTTGTCATTTTAACATGGATGTGCACATCTTTGCATTTGACCTTTAGTATTAATTTAGTATTCAGTACAGCAACTGATCTTATTTGACACTGTTCTCCATATTTAGACCACCCAGACCACCATAAATCAGCGCAGAGTGAAAATGAAAAGCTCCTACATTCTTACAAAGATGGGTCTTAAAGGGATTTTTAGTAAAAAAAAAAAAAAGTTTGCATGTAGAACCATGAACACTCAAAGGACCCTTTGCATGATTGAAGGGTTCATTGCATCGTGAAAGGGTTCCTCAGATTGATGGAGAATGTGTTGTAGATGGTTCTGTATAGAACCTTTTTTGAAAAGCATTCTATATAACACAAAAAGGGTTATGCTGTAACCCTTTAATCTGCAAAAGATTCTTTTAATGTTGATGGTTCCACATTTAATCCTTTCCTTCACTAAAGAACCCTTAAAGAACCATCTTTGTGAAGTGGGTACTACTAGTAATGCTGCTGCTACTAATACTACTACTACTACTACTACCAATAATAATAATAATAATAATAATAATAATAATAATAATAATAATAATAATAATAACCATCATGTATTTTAGCCAGTAGTGAACAGTGACGAGTTGGGCTTCCTGTTGAGAACCTAAATGTTTCTCTATGATAATGGCAAATTTTGCTAGCGCCCCCTATGGGAAGTCTAATGGTATGTTAGTACTAGTCTAACAGTAACTCATGTTTTCATGATAATTATAGCCTGTAAAAATCATTCCAGGTGTTTTATCTGAATCTTGTAACAGTCATCATTATATATCTGATCTTGTATGTATCAGTTTTACAGTGACTCGTTCAATAAAGAGCTCTGGTACTGAGCTGCCGCCACTGTTTTACATATATAACAACTACCCAGAACCTGCTTAGACTACAGCTGGCATACAGTAATGTATCTAGCACTTCAAGAAGGACTACAGTGATATTTGCTCTCATAGTTCCACTCATTGGCTGTGTTTACATGCAAAGCTGTTTGCCAATCCGATTGAATACAGTCCGATTAGATTAAGACTGAAGACTTTATGCTCACTCTACTCAACAATCTGATGGAAAACCTTTGTTGACATGCTCACTACAAGTAATCAGATCCAAACTGACCCTCATGCGTGGAGAACCACTCAGAGTAAACGTTACCATGACAACGAACATCCCGTGAGTCCAGTCAGAGTGAGATGAGCAGCAGTGAGCAGTGCTTGTGTTTTTAACTGCTTTAAAATGACGTCAGACTCAGGAAAACGTCCTTCACACGTCCTTATTAAAGAAGGCCGAGAGGAAGACGTCGTGTTCTGAGACGCATAAGCTGGACGTCCGTCCCACCGCCGTCTTTTAAAGATCAGAGCATGAACTTCGTCTCCTCTGCAGACCAGTTTCTGCTCCGCCGTGTTGAACGGTATAAACTCTCACTGTGACGCGACGCTCATGCAGAACGGACTGAAACTTTCCGATAGGGAATGTAATCGGATACAGGCGTTTACACGGATATTATTCTTCTATTTACCAGTTTATTTACAGGATTACCCACCTCGATCAGTCAGAGAGAAACTGTGTTCTGAATGGCTTCAATCAGAATAGACTTTTCCAACTGAGGTGGACGTATTCTTTTCCGATTGAGCTTTTAGTCGGATTATTAATGGATTATTAGGCTGCATGTAAACGTGGCTATTGTAAGTCAAAGTATGATTGTTTGGTTTCTCTGTCACTTGCCTAAATATGCTGGTGGTTAATCTACCATGTAAGGCCTTCAGTCCAGCTGCTGTAGTCCTAACCAATGGGAGAGCAGCTTAGCTGTATCTATCTAGACACCACAGAGAGAACAATCCTGATTGGATCATTTTCTGTTGACTGTTATAAGAATGCAAAACAAGATTTAACAATGAAATAAAGAGCATTACATTATTACACACAACAAGCTTGATTATTCTGTTTAATGTATAGAAATGTCCTGCTCTGTAATGTGTTTAGTGTTGCGTTATATGTCAATATATTCTGTAATGTGTGTCTGTACTGTGACTGTATTTACAACATTCTTCTGTCTATTCTTCTTTATCCCTACATGTCTGTCACACTCGTCACTTGTCATGTATAGGCTGAGCCTGATTTTGGCATCAGTCCTGCAGTAAAACTGCATCAGCCCAGTGTCTTACGGGCTGGCTAGGTGTCTGGTACCTGCGCGCAAACGAATAAACTTCCCTTCTCCAGACACACGGCTGGTCCACTAGTATAATTAGAGTTTGGATTCGTCAAGTGGTGCCGTGACCCGGATTGGACATCTCATCTCTATGATGTAGGTGAATGCCCATTACAAAGCAAACCCTAAAACCAGTAGGTTGTCGTCCTCTCGTTGACAGAACGGAGGGGAAGACGGTGGTAGTGTGTTTAGGCCTGTATTGTGGCCTGTTGCCGTTATTTGACAGAAATCATCAGACCTTCTCTGAATGATCTCAACAGACCTCTTAGTGTATGTGGCTTTATTTCATGATTAGCCATTCATCGATGTACCATAAAACACTAAGAATTAAATGCATAAAGTACTAATGATGTATAAAGGCCAGCAAGTGCCAGACAGCATCAAAGAAACGGGATCATACTAACCGGGCTCCTTTAATTCTTATTGAATGTTACAATAATGAGCATCTATTGGAGAAATAATCCTTTAAGCCTCCCTCTGTGCGAAGGTCTCTGAATTGTTTTAACTAGCGAGCAGCTCCACTGCTATTATCTGATGGAGATCCGGTATTGATTGGCCATTTGCTGCCCAAGAGGGAGTGAACGTTACCTCAGAGGACCTTGCATAAAAAGTGCTGAGCACTTTGATTCTGAATGAATCTGCTCTTTTTTCCTTTTGCCTAAAGTGTTTCACTGTACAGTGCAGTATAAACCAGTTATCAGAAACTTTCCATCATTCAGTCTGAAACTGGACCTTTAGCCCATCAGCTTATCAGGCTTATTACACCGTCCGGTGTATTCTTCAGGAATTATGTGGAAGACAAGAGTTATTTTTAAATTACAGCAACGAGGAATGGAAACCTGCAGATCCTGGATATTTAAGGGCTTAAAACAAGCATATCGTTGTTGTCAAATCTCCAAAATGGCAACTTTACAGGAGAAGGAAAAAACTAGTGTAATTTTAATAAAAGTCAATGGAACCAGAGTTTTTTCAACTCATTTTGAGTCATTTTCTTTTGGTCCATTTGTCATGAAATTTACACACAACATAAAGAGCAACAGGCCTTTTCAAATTATGTCAAAACCTGAAAAACAGCAAAAATGGAGATAAGAGATTTGGTTCTGACAGCAAAAATATATATGAATATATATGTATTAATTATATGCCCTACATGTATTACATATGCAATGTATCAACCTTCACCTGAATTCAGAGTACACTGACGGTCACCCTACTTTAGAGTGTATTATACAAAAAAAGAAGAGACTGAAGAGTAAAATACACATTTGTGACAGTAATAAGTGTAAGAAAGAAAAAAATTAAATATGACCAAGAAGTTATTATTAAAGCAGTGCATGAAAATAAAATGATAGGAAACTTTAAGACAGATAAGACAAAAATTAAAACTATATCACAGTAAAAAAAATATATTTTAAAATATATATATAAAAAACAAAAAAATATTTATAAAAAACTGAAAATAATACTAAAAAATAAATAATAAAATAAATAATAAAAAACCAAGTAAAATAAATGACATTAAAAATTATTTTAAAAATGCAATATCTATATGTAATAATTATGTGTCCCATATGTAATATTTACCAAGGGTTCCCAAGCTCCTCCTGACCCACATGACCCAAGTTAGTAATTAGTTAATGAGTTGAATCAGATGCAAATTATATATATATATATATATATATATATATATATATATATATATATATATACAATGAACATTAATATTCCGTTTTATTTATTTATACAATATTAAGTTCTTCTATTAACAAGTCCCATATGTAATTTGCCAGTCTTAGGCACCAGCGCACATTATTTAAAGTCACTGATCTTACAATATGAGTTTTTTTCTTTGTAGAATCACCAAATATATTTAAAATAAACACAAACATACATTAAAAAGCACTAAGTAGTAGAGCAGTCTGAGCTAGTTTGAAGAACTATATTAGAATATATAAATATATAGTTAAATCTAAAATCAGCAGCACCTGAGTGAACTGAAGTATTGATTACCAGCTTCTGGATGACGGATTAGGAAACAGTCAGGGTATTTTTGTACTGAAAATATAGGAAAACAAACACGCGCAGCCCTGACAGTGCGGCTGAACACATCAGCGCAGAATGATGATAAATCCGGCCGGCGTCCTGCGCTGCACTGACACGTCTGGCTGGGCCGTAATTGAATGATCATTACAGTGAAGCTACAACAGAGAGAGAGAACGGAGGATCCGCAACCGACTGACGTTTAGAGCTTCTGATTTATGAGAGAGCTCCCCCCCCAGTCTGGCACTCCGGTGGGCAATAAAGAAAGGAGCTTATCGCCCGCAGGTACACACACACACACACACACACCGGCGCATCAGACAAATGTGCTTCCTTAATGTTTGAGACTGAATGGAACTATCTGTTAGAAAGCCACCACAAGGCCTTTCAGCCTGCATCCACTCGGCTTTATGCGCTCCTATTATTCCACAGCGTCTCTCCTCCTCTTTTCTCTCGGCCCTTTTTTCCTCCTTGTGGGTTTCGAAAAGGGAGCGAGGCCGGAGATAACGTGACCTACAGCGTGTCTGAGTGCACTTACATTATAGCAATAGTTGGAAAAAAAAAACATCTAACGTTTTGCCTCCGAAAACCACAAGTTGGTCATCCGAGTCATGTTTGCTGTCTGTAGTTTATGTTTGAAAATAAATGAAAATAAGTCGACACATCTGCTTTCACCACATCCTCAAACATTTCTGCAAATGTCTGGAGCTGCTGGAGTTCTTAAACACTGTGTCCACTCACTGTCCACTCTATTAGACACTCCTACCTCGTCGGTCCACCTTGTAGATGTAAAGTCAGAGACGACCAGAGGATGTGTTGGTCATCCTCTAGTCCTTCATCAGTGGTCAGGGGACGCAGTTGGCTGGATTTTGGCGACACTGAGGTGTTTAAAAACTCCAGCAGCACTGCTGTGTCTGATCCACTCAGACCACACAACACACACTAACACACCACCACCACGTCAGTGTTACTGCAGTGCTGAGAATGACCCACCACCCAAACAGTACCTGCTCTGTGAGGGTCCATGGGGGTCCTGACCACTGAAGAACAGGGTAACAGAGTATCAGAGAAAGAGATGGACTACAGTCTGTAACTGTAGAACTACAGAGTGCAGCTATACAGTAAGTGGAGCTGATAAAGTGGACATTGAGGTGGTCAGAATGTTACGCCTGACCGTACATATAAATATAAAAAGTTAATATCCAAAATGAGGTTCTAAAAAAATTATATTCAGATAAATATTAAGAAAACTTTTAAATGATATTTGTTTTTATTATATATTTACGATATAAATTTTTATTATATATTTATTTATAGACTTATTTACGTCTTTAAATACACACTGTATCCAGATTCTAAGCTACTGTTATATATAAAATAAGTGAACTATGAAGACAACAGCTGACTCCAAACTTTTGAACATTCGATTATATTCTGAAAAGTGTTTTTATCCACCTGTTTGTCTTGGATGAGCGGTGAGGGGGCTGCCGGGGGGCTCTGGCAGTCCCACTGCCGTCGTGGGATATAAATACGGCCGAGCGTCTCGGGGCTCGTGAGTGTGAGTGGCTGAGCTGAGGAACCTGCTGCTGTCCACTCTCTGCTGCAGCTCTTTTAACTCCTGCTTGTCAAAACCTGAGATTTCAGGCTATAAACTGAGGTTCTAGACGTTTTCGCGCACCTACAGTGCCCATCAAAAGTTTGGAGACGCCTAGCGGTAATATTTTACTCTTGCTGGTCGTTACGAAGCCTTTGTAATGCTCTTATTAATCGTCCTAAAGCAAATAACTGCTAATTGACCAGCCGCTTATTACTATCACTCTTTGAAAAGATGGTTCTTCAAGGGTTCTTTAGTAAAGACAATGGTTCTGTATAGAACTACGAACACTCAAAGAAGCTTTTTCCATGATTAAATTGCTCCTCCCACTTACGCAGTTTTTGCTGAAGATTCTAAGTTTTCTTCTCTGGGATTTTCTCTTAGGTAAGAATAGAATCTGTGCTTTAAGAACACGTCATGAATCTGACGTTGTTATGATTCAATATCCAACCTCTTTTACCTCTTTTTCTTCAGTGACTGGTGGCAGTTCCTGAGCCACACAAGGCATAACAGATTCACCCCCACGTGTAACAGTTGGCACAGTGTTCTTTTCATCAAATGCTGTTCCTGTTTTTCTCCAAACATGCCTTCAGTGATCCGTCTGACTAGAGCACTTCATTGGAAAATGCATCTGGCTTATCTGTATGTTGAGTTGCAGACTTCAGACAAAAACATTTGTGATGAGATCAATGTTACGTTCCGATATCTCTTCAGTGTAGATCATGGCCCACAGTGTTGCTACTCCCACACCTGCCAAGTCTTCCTGTGGATCCTTGGCAGTGATGTGGGGGTTTTGCTTTGCATTCCTGACCCGTCTATCAGCAGATTTCTCTGATGGTTCTTGGTATTCCAGATCTTATCTTGACTTCAACAGCTCTCCTTAACCTCCTTTTCTTAATGACATTACTAACTATAACTGCAAAACAGTAAGCAGAAAGTATTTGGACAGCTTTCTTGTCTTGTCTTGTTCTGTAAGAGTCAATTATCTTTAGTTTTATATCCTCAGTCCAGTGCTTAGATGAGCCCATCGCTGACATTGAGAAGTCACAGAAGTTATGTTTTAATCATGTTTTAATCATGTTTTTAATTTCTAGTCTCATTTACTTTACTTTTTTTAAACTCAGCACTCTGAATGACAGCAGTGTATGAAAAGTGCTGTATAATTAAACTTGCATCGTCTTCTAATGCTGTGGAATTGTATACACCTGACTTAGATTAAGGACTAATGAGCCAAATAAGCTCTTATACAAAAGTAAGACTAGTAGATCAACAAGAATCCCAACTTTTGCACAAGCCACATTTCTTTTCAGACATGCCTAAACTTTCATGTCCATCAATGTCTAAACATTTCTGATCCAAAATAATATGGGCTATAACGTGTCCAATGTTCGACACCAATAAAGAAAAAGATAAAACAAGCTTCCGTTATTTGTTAGCTACATTAATCTCGTATCTCCAGCGGGATTTTTTGCTCAACTGCCACTAATTTAGAGCAGAAACCCATCAAACACGGTCAACTACATTCAGTGTGAGGAGAAAATTGGGTCAATTTGTCTTTTTCAAACTGTTTCTTTCACTTTCTACGAGTTTCCCAACTTTTCTTCTTCCCAAGAGAGTTCCCATTCCTTTCTGGCTTTTATTCTCCTTCATCTAAAAAAACCAGAAGAATCCAGACAAACATCTCCATCCACCAGCCCAATGCTATGAAATATAAATGCCATCGCCTCTTTTTTCCACCATCAAAACCAGCCGGTTCCATTTCTCCAGTCTCTCAACAGGACGCTCGCCCTCTCTCTCTTCCTCACTTCCTCCCTCTCGCTTTAATGCCATTGCAAATCTGAAATCGTCAGAATCAACTTGAAGTGCTGCTGATGCCGAGTTACTGGCAGCGCGTCCCCGGCAGCCTCTCTCAGGATCAATGGAGCGCTGTTAGCCGCGAGCCGAAAGGCCGGAAGATTCCCTTTGTTATGCAAGAGCATCGACTTACATTGTAGGAGGAAATGCTCGCTGGAGCAGGACGGCGGCTCACGTGGCTTCATATTGACTGAAAAACACAACCCGAAGACCTTCATTCCCATCACACCAGCCTCGCTGAAACAGTTCTCCTACAGTTTAATGACATAACTGCCTTCGGTTTGAAACCATGATGCATAATACATGTCAGATTGAAGCCTTATTCAGATTTTAGTTTTATATATTCAGGGATAAGTTTTATATGTGGAGGTAGGTAATGTAATCATATCTGTATGCAAAGGGCACAAGGCTTTTTAAAATGATGCTAGAATACTTAAAAAATCGTCAAAAATGAGAGATACGAGGTTTTCTTCCGACACAAGTGATATATTAACGCTGTCATACTTGTCATAAGATTATTAACTATAGAAACGTTCACAATAAAACCACAACGACAAAAGCGTGAATGGTGGGTTTTTTGCAGAAATACGATCAGGCTACCACTAAAACTCATGAAAGCCATGCTGAAGATCATTAGACCCGTTAGGAAGAAAACCTAATGGCTTTGCTTCCGAAAGGGACTTGGCTTGACGGTTGCCGTTAGAGACCAGTAGGAAACGAACAAATGCATCTTGAATCACTCCCAAAGCATCTGACTAAATGATTTGAATCCCTTACACTGTGATATCCACCCATCAGGAAAACATAGAATACCATCAGCGACTACTGGACACCAACAGGAACCAATAGACACTTTTTTTATGGGTTCTATGGCTTTTTTAACCGGGAGGTTCATTAAATGGAATTCTCTCGCCGTGTTATGGACAGAAGCAGCCAGAAGTTCCCGTGTTGCTGGGCTGCTTCTGCCGTTGTGGCAGGGAGTGCATGTGCACGTGACGTCACTGGGGCTGAAAGTGCATCCGTCTGCAGCCAGACTCTATTGAAATGACCCGGCCTACATGAGAACTCAGCATCATAACTCCTGACCCCCCGATCAGCTGAGAGGCTGAGTTTGAGGAGGTTGACCAGTTAGTGAGAGGCGAGGAAATCAGCTAGCGAGGTCAATAAAAAGAGAGCATGTTAAAAAAACAAGCTGAAATTAAGTGAATGCAACAATTCCCTTTCTCCACAGCCCGGGGAAGAGATAAAGCACGAAGACTTACGGTTTTTTTTCCACGTTCAACTTCAAAGTCACTCCTGAAGCTGAGCTATCGGATTAGTCAACATTAGCGACTCTCCCGTCTGCCGGCACTCGTCAGCTGTGTGACCTCAGCTTTAGCTTTTGTATTTTAATTAAAAGCTTTATATTGGGTTCAGCTGTAGCTTTGCCTCCATCGCTGTAAGCCTTTACCTTACGATACTTTCAGTAATGCGACTGAAACTATAGACAGCGTCACACATCAATGCTATATACAGCTGATCGTCCATATAACGGCTGGACGCTCGTTCGTAACGTTCTTTACAGCTGTTCACGCGGTAAACCGGTACTATTTTTTACAAACAAATGGGGGCAACATGTTTAAAAAGTCATTTTTCCACTGTCCA
>NC_051226.1:2074637-2164637 GCF_015220715.1 Pygocentrus nattereri
ATTAACGGTGGTGAACATTAACAGTGGTGAACATTAACGGTGGTGAACATTAACAGTGGTGAACATTAACGGTGGTGAACATTAACGGTGGTGAACATTGACTTTCCCACATTGGGTGAAACTCTGATGTTGCTCTAGTTTAAACTCTGACATCAGCCCCATCACACAGTGCACAGCGGCTGCTGGAGGAGGAAGAGTGTGTTCAGTGCTGTATCCATGTGGAGAAGACGCTGATCGGATCCACTCCGGATCAAACTGATCCGACAGAACCAACGCCTCTGGAGAAACATCCACAGCAGAGGTACAGCTGCTCAGGAGAGAAGGCTCTGTCTGCAGACTGCTGGACAGGGGCGGAACCTGGAGGGGCGCTCTGGAGCCTGACCAATCAGAGCACACTAGGCTCATTGGGAGGCGGGGCTTAAAAACACAGGCGCTCTAACAGAGCTTTTCAGACAGAGGATTCATAGAGATGAACAGTAAGAGGAAAATGTGTTTTTGCTGAAGTGAAGCTGTAAATCTACTCTGAATAAAATTATGAGCATAATTAGTCCCACTTAATCATAACACAGCATTAACGTTCCTTGTATCTGCAGCGCTCCCTCCCAACGGTATAAACCATGAAAAAAATGAAGAAATAAGATTTTTGAAAGTGGTCTGTAATGTGCTTTATAACAAAACCCTTCACATTCAGTCCGCTCTGCTCATTCACGTGGATGAGCTTACTAAAAGCCACGTGGGTGAAGCCCCTCTAAATCTGTTAAATCACCAATTACTGCATGAATGTGAGCTTTTCTCTGTCAGATCAATGAGAATACGAAGGACTCTGAGCCCGCTGAGGACGTTCTTCAAAGAATTTAGCCATGAATCCTCTGAAGCCACTGGAACAGCTTTGATGGCAGAAGACGCCCTTCATTTCTTCACTGAGCTCAGTTCTGTCCCACAAAAGGAGTAATATATTCAATATATTCTATTTATACACTGAAAAATTGATGCATTGACTGTATTTCATTAACTCTTAGGACCCTATGATAATATGGTGTAATATGGTTGTTTGGTATTTGGGTCAATTACAATTGTAAGTCATGTGTATCATATCACTGTTGTCAGAACAAAACCTTGTACCTCCAGAATGGTCACTTTACAGGAGAAGGAAAAAAACTTGCCTTACTTTTAATGTAAGTCAATGGAACCAGACGTCTTTACAAGCAATTTTGGGCCATTTCTTTTGGTCTGTGCATCATAAAATTAACACACAATGTAAACAGCAACAACCGTCTTCAAATTATATATAAAACTGAAAAATGTGAAAAATGGAGATACAAGGTTCAGGAGACTCGGGGCTAGATATGTCCTTATTTGACCTGTAAATGCAAAAAGAAGCTTGATATCTTTATAGATTTGGCAAATTTTTGATCAGAATTGACTTAATGACTGTAAATCTTGCTTAATGCTTTTAAAAACAAATGTCACTTTGAAAACCAGTGTCTGTGAGCTAAAAATGGTAGGATTTTGATGGTGGTTCATGTTATTGCTTAATATGAGTGAAAATATAGGTCCCACTTAATATAAAGTGTCTCTAATAACTGTGTATTTACGCATGAATAACATATGCAACAACATTGTAACTACTGATGATTTAGGCAGTGTTACAGCTGATTACAGAAATACAGCCTATGTAATTACACATGTGTATCAACTTCAGTTTGGCTTAGTTTAATTACACAAGAACTTTTGTGTTAGTGTTAAAATTATACCTTAAAATAAGTGTCAGTTCCTGTGTAGCTGTTATAAAGGTACTGTGTAATAAAGGAGGGGTAATGTAGACGCTGGTTTGAGGGAAGTGTAATGCAACACATTTAATTAATGTTATTAAAGCTGCATGTTGATATAAGGGGGCGTCTGCTGTTCTGTCTCATTACAGACTGGTTTAAAGCTGAAACTGGTTACAGTGTCTCAGCACTGGCACCATAAATGTGAGCTAAATGTTAGTAAAGCTGGCAGATACAATGTAAATAACGTCTTAATGTAAGTTATTACAAACTTCCTTTAACTGCTGGAAAATTAAAAATTCCAAAAACAGCTGCTGATCCAGTCTGATTACATCTGATTACAGCCTATTCACTCATGTAATTACACAAGAGTAATAACATAATTGTAATTACATGAGAGTAATTAGGCTGACACAACTAGACAGATACACTTGTGTAATTACATAAGCTGTACTTCTGTAATCCATCTGTAACAGTTGTTACATTGTTGTTACATATGTTGAGCACATGTAACTACACAGTTATTAGAGACACTCAATATAAAGTGGAACCAAAATATATAGTTAGCACAAGGTGGCAATGCTTTTTTTTTTTTTTTAACAGATTTTCTGTCCTCTTGAATTCAAACCAAGTGCTAAAACTGATACACAGAAGGACCGGGTTTATTTTCAGTTTTTCTGATTTCAAGTTGAGTCGCATGTTTATTTTCGCAAGTATTTGATGTGTGAATCAATTTTTTTAACCTCTTAAAATCTCAGGCTTATTACACATTAAGGCTTATTATTCAGTAACTACAGCGACTTCTATGTTGAGCTGTTGTTGGGTTACAGAAGAGTAGTAAAGCTTTCTTTATAATGACCTTCAGATCTTCCTGCCTTTCTGTTAGGAGTGTCGTATCTGCAGATTGGAGGATTTTGGATGTTCCTTCTTGCGTTTTCGGTCTTGCTTCTCTAATTGTATATTCAATATAGAGGTCACACTGGTAGGGGGGATAGTGGGCAGCCTTGTCGTGTACCTTTGCTGATGTGGAACCACTCTGTTTATCCATTTCTGTCATGATGGTGGTTTGTTGATCACTATAGAGGTTCCTCTTTAGAACGATGAGATACTCTGGTATGTTTTCTTTCCTGAGGACAGTCCAAACATGTCGACAACGTCAAAAGCTTTGCTGTAATCAGAGGAAAACGTGTAGACATCCTTCTTAAAGTTTTGGCATGCATGCGGAGTGGTATCTCTTGTTTCTCCAGCTGTGCAAAATTGGGCAGTTCTATTTCAGCATGAGTCTCTAGTCTGGATTGAAAGACCTCGATCATAATTTTACTGGCATGTAAAAGGAGGGAAATTGGGCGATAGTTTGAAAAGCGTTTCTGGTCTCCTTGCTTTGTTATTGGGACACAAATTGGGATTGAAAGGTTTCTGTTATCGACTCCATCTATAAAGACATCAGCATTCATCCATCCATCCATACATCCATCCATCCATCCATTTTCTAAGGCGCTTCTCCGTCAGGGTCGTGGGGGGGTGCTGGAGCCTATCCCAGCAGTCTTCGGGCGGAAGGCAGGATACACCCTGGACAGGTCGCCAGTCCACATCAGCATTCAGGCAACATAATTTATGGTAAAATGTAGAAAAAGTGACTGAAATAGCCACAGTTCTGAAATCGGAGATACCCCCGATTCTCTCACCACTCGGTGTCGTTGAAGAATGAAATCTCATAGGATCCAAACATCAGTAACGAGTCCATTTCTGGATGCTGTGGTAATGTTCTGTAGTTGTTTTTCAGTCTGTACGTTAACTTTGTGTTTAGATTGGCATTTCCAGGACAAAATCAAGACTTCTGTTCTGATTCGTTCACCTCTACTTTCCTGAATGAATATTTCACCACAATTTAATGATATTTTTGTCAAAAAACTTACACACTGAACATTTGCTGGCAGGTCTCGGAGGCAGAGTTGATGACAACTGAAAAACATGATGGCATGGAGCTGAAGTGTCACTTTTATCTTTAATGTTGATCCATAGAGAGATGGCAGTGTTGAAAAAGCCTCCATAAGAGCAGAAAAGCGTTAATGCAAAGAAGCAGTTTTCTGAAGGCTTTAAAAGAACAGGCTTTTGAGCACAGCTGATGTGTTTTACGTTTGCGGTCACAGCTGTACGTGTCTGAATGTGTACAGTTCGTTACATGCAAGACCATTTTCACTCTTTAAGCCGCCAGCGTAGCATTTTTCACAGTTGGTGAACATCTGTGCCATGATCTATATCAGGGGTCTCAAACTCAGCCACTGAAAGGGCCATATATATACATGTACACATATATAATGACAAATAAGGTTTTGATGTACATTTTAAAATCTACATATACATATCTCTGCTGTCAGAACAAAACCTCGTATCTCCATTTTTGTAGTTTTTCAGTTTTGGACATAATTTGATTAATTAATTAATTAAGAGATTAAGAGACCCTTATTAGTCCCACAACGGGGAAATTTCACCTCCGCATTTAACCCATCCGTGAAGTGAAACACCACATACACACTAGTGAACACACACACTAGGGGGCAGTGAGCACACTTGTCCGGAGCGGTGGGCAGCCCAATCCGCAGCGCCCGGGGAGCAGTTGGGGGTCAGGTGTCTTGCTCAAGGACACCTCAGTCATGTGCTGTCGGCTCTGGGGATCGAACTGGCGACCTTCCGGTCACGAGGCTGGTTCCCTGACCTCCAGCCCACGACTGCCACTAGAAAGTACTAGTGGTCATATTTATTGTACATAATTTTCGTGCTGAATGGACCAACAGAAGTAACCAAGAATTATTGTAAACTCTGGTTCCATTGACTTACATTAAACGTAAGGTAGGTTTTTTCCTTCTCCTATAAAGTTGACATTTTGGAGATACGAGGTTTTGTTCCAACGACAGCGATGTGTATTTGCATTTCTCTCTTTAATATCACGAGTGTTTGCCAACCTTTTTTTTCACTGCCCGTTTCAGTTTTAAAACTGTGCTGCTCTGGTTGCTCCATCTGACTGACTGACTGACTGACTGACTGACTGACTGACTGACTGACCTACTGGCTGGCTGACTGACTGACTGACTGACTGACTGACTGCACCGCCTGACTTTTCAGACTAATTTCACGTTAAACTGGCATCTACTTAGACACCTGCAGAGACGTTTGTCCTTCAACATGAGTTCATACTCACATTTATTTCCAACAAATAAACCTTATTATAATAAATCCACATGAACTTAACAGACTGTAGAAGACAGCATTACCTAAAAATGGACAAAGTCTCTGTCTCTATCTCTGTGTCTGTGTCTTTGTGATGATCCAGCTCAGAAATCCAGTTCAAACCCTTCCTGAATCCGTAGAGCCGCCCTTCCCATTCCATCTCATCTTGAGATCATATGACACTCACATCTGGAGTTATGAGCCTGTGAAGAGGGGCTGAGATACACGTCATCTGCCTCTCACCGTGTGGAGCTGCTGGATTCGTGTGTCCGTCTACATTCTGTGTGAAACTGACCGACGGACACTCAGGAGATCACTAAGGACTGACCGTCACGCCGGAAACCCTTCATTCTTCATTCAGTCCACATCGGAGACTCGTGTGAAACGGCGTCAGAGAGTTTCCAGCTGCTGAAGCTGCTGCAGCGGGTTTGGAAAGCAGTGATGAAGATAACGGAGCGTTTAGATATGAAACAGATGAGGATCCTGTTCTATGAAGAACCTTTAGAGGAGAGTTTAAGAAGATAAGCACAGATCTAGAACATGACCTCAGACCACAGAGGGTTAACCACCACCTAAACACCCCGATGCTTTAGAGAAACTGGGCCCATATGGTTCTGTCTCCTGATATAGACAGATCTGTTGGGCCTCAGTCTTGGCTGATATGAAGGAACATTTGGTGTCAGTGTGTGACCATTTGGCTGCCTTCAGCACGGCAGGGTCTTCAACAGCATGAGAACCCAGACCACAAACAGCAGGAACCTGCTCTTCTCTCTGTTCTTCAACATTCCACCTCTCCATCCTCTCACCATTCCAGCAGACCAGCAATGGAGCGGTCATATGAGGATGGAACGTCTCTGTGTGGTCATTTTTAGACGCGTTTTAAACCTTTAGAAGTGATTTTTATCATGTTCTACAATACTAAACTATCTATATACACAATGAATTACATTTAAATTCAAATTACTGTAACACTTCTGACTTTTTAAGATGCGATGAACAAAATTTAAATAAATTAAATTACATTTTTTTCCTCTGCAAACTTACAAACACACTTGTAGTAAAGATTGAAATTTTAGAATCTGCACTTTACACACAATTTATTCACTTGCTTTAGTTAACTACTAATTTACATAAAATTACAGCATGCTATTGTTTTTTATGGTGATTATTGCAACTTTTAGGGGTTAATTACCTCCTATCATGTTATTCATAGCAGATATTGAACAATTCATCATGGACACTAAACAACTGATAGTAGTTACTGAATACTTCTTAGTACTTATTAAATCATTCTAATAGTTACTGAATAACTCATAGTAGAAACTCAATACTTCATAGTATTTACTGAATAATTATAGTAGTTATTAAGTAACTCAGTAGAAACTTAATACTTTATAGTATTTACTAAATAATTATTATAGTTACTGAATAACTCATAGTAGAAACTTAGTACTTCATAGTATTTACTAAATAATTATTATAGTTACAGAATAACTCATAGTAAAAATGTAGTACTTCATAGTATTTACTAAATAATTATTATAGTTACTGAATAACTAATAGTAGAAACTTAGTACTTCATAGTATTTACTGAATAATTATAATAGTTACTGAATAATTTGTAGCAGAAACTCAATACTTCATAGTATTCACTGAATAATTATAGTAGTTATTAAGTAACTCAGTAGAAACTTAATACTTTATAGTATTTTACTGAATAATTATTATAGTTACTGAATTATTCGTAGCAGAAAGTTAATACTTCATAGAATTTACTGAATAATTCTAATAGCTACTAAATAACTCATAGTAGAAACTTAGTACTTCATAGTATTTACTGAATAATTATAGTAGTTACAAAATAACTCATAGTATTTATTGAATCATTAATGCCTTAAGAATGCATTATAACATGTTATGAATGTGTTTAAACCTTACAAAGGTGACACTCATGGAAAGTGTCACCATAATTAATCGTAGGTACTGAATAATTCATAATAGTCACTGAATGATTAATTGTACTTACAGAATGATTCATCCTGAATGTTGACTCATACTGAATATTAACAGTAGTTGCTAAATAATTTTGGACACTAATCATTAACACTAGTTACTGAATAATGTATAAAGGTCACTGAAAGATTCGTTGTGATATTGAATAATTAATAGTAGTTTCTGAATAATTCACAGTAGGTACTAAGTGATATCGAACTGCATACTGAGTAACTGATAGTAGTTAAGGGAAGATTCTTAGTAGATACTGGATAACTGATTGTAGGTACTGAGTAATTCCGAGCTGAAGGCCGTCTGGGCTGTTGAATCCCTGCAGCGCTGTAAAAGCCGGATCAGTGAGTAGGACGACTGATTAAGACGGGACTGTTCTAGTCGTTCCAGGCCGCTGCGGTGAACTTCCACTCGCCTAATCAGTCAGACCTGTGAACTGTGTGGCTCAGAATGACCGTGTCTACTAACGGCAGCAGTCGAGTGGTAGTTGTGCTAATGTTTAGCTAAAGGCCTCTTTTCTAGGTTCTCAGTTCATTTGCTGCTGCAGAAGTATTAGTCAGCGCTGCCTTCAGGCCGCACACAGCACTCGCCCCATGTTAGTTTTGCATGTTTTTGCAATTAAATAGAAAAAAAAACAAAACAAAGGACCTCTTTTGACCCCGCGGTCCACTCCACAAAAGTGAGCGTGTGCCGAAATGCTTTTACGAGTTATTTGCGTAATTGCTCTGTCACCGTGGGGGAGCTTCTCCAGCAGTGAGGCTAATGCAGAGCATATTTTTACCCCGCGTCCCGTCCGCGACCTCAGATGACTGCTTAGGCCAGATGGACGCCGCAAAGAAAAGGCTTTCGCTCACTTTAGGGGGAACACATTAAGGAAAAATGAGCATTATCCCAAAGAAAGGTGTCATGGGGGACCCCGAAGAGCCTGAAACAGTGTCTCACCAAGCCATCTGCCCGTTCCAGAGCTCCTCATCAACATGCACCAGAGTTTAAATGAATCCCCTCGTCACGAAAAAGGAATCGCCTCTGAAGCTCAAATGAGCTGTTCTAGCAGTAATCGAAGTAAATGGGGTCAAATGGCGGGATTTGCGTGCCGACAGATATGTGCTGCATCTTAATGGGATCAACCGCAAATCGTGTCTTACTAAAACGTTCTTGTTTATTTCACAGCGAAAAAGTAATTATTCTGAGTGGTTTGAAGAGAATTATGGAGGAGGGGAGTAATTAGCATTAACATTATATGGAGTGGAATTGGGGGTCTATATAGGAAACACATAACCCACATTTCTGAAATCGCTTTGGCTGAAAGAAAGAGGTTCCGTACCTTCCAGCGTGTTGTGCCGTGCTTCGGTGCATTAGATGTAATTACAGCAGATATTAAAATGAATATTTTCTAATAGGCTCTAGCACTAATTCGCCATTTCCCGCCCAGATATCAGACTGAAAATGCAGTAAACATTAACATCTCAGCGTCCCACATTGGCTAAAGCTCTTTCTGTTATGGAGAGTCCAAGTCCAAAAAAGTCGAGACAGTCAGAAAAACGTAAATCAAACAGAAAACAGTGCAAAAGCAAGATATTTCATGTTTTATCTGACCTGTAAATATGCATTCTTTAAAATAGATGGTCCTTTGAGGGTTCTTTAGTAGAGAAAATGGGTCTGTATAGAACCATGAACACTCAAAGAACCCTTTGCATGGTTAAAGGGTTCTTTGCATCATTCAATGGCTCTTCAGATTGATCAATTCTTCTGTATAGAACCTTTTTGAAACCTTTGCACCCAAAAGGGCTCTCCTTCTCTTGTGGTGCCAGTTCTGTAACAATAGAAGAACCCTTTTTGGTGCTATATGGAACCCTTTTCAAACAGGCTCTATATAGAGCCACATGAAACACATTCTCTGTCTATCATTTCATGATGCAAAGAACCCGTTAATCATGCAAAGGGTTCAATGAGTGTTCATGGTTCTATATGGAACTGTTGTATTTACTAAAGAACCCTCAAAGAACCATTTTTTCAAAGTGTGTAGGTTACCTTGGACCCTTGGTCTCTCTGTGCTGCGGTCATGAAAGCTATTGAAGACGATTTCTTCAGTAACGTCTATGACCGAGTGTCCTAGGTAATCTACACACTTAATGGTTCTTCAAAGGTTTTTTTTAGCAAATACTCTGGTTCTACATAGAACCATGAACACTCACTGAAACATCTGCATGCTCTAATTGATGTTTGCATTGTGAAAGCGTTCTGCAGATTGATGGAGAGGACCAAAAAGGGTTCTTCTACTGTGACATGCTTGACATCATAACAATGGCAAAACCATCCTGGAGCTATATAGAAGCATATGCAACACTTTTTTACCATGCAGAGAACCTTTAAGGCAAAGAAATGGTCGTTTGGGTGCTCAAAGTTCTATGTAGAACCTTTGATTTTACGAAATAAGCCTGAAGCACGAAACAACCCCCCCAAAACTGGCCTAACAACACCCCTGCTAAGAGAACAGGAGATAGAAATTCATTATTATTTACTGTAGAAATGACACATTTCCACTGTATTTCTATGACTCTCATCATAAGGACGTCATTTACGCTGGAAAACGGATTTACCGACGACCCACTTATGATCCAGACTTCTTCACACGGTGCCCTTCAGCGAGCATCGTAATGAATTCAGGGCAGTGCCTCGACTTGGCGTACAGCGTTACGACGCAGCAGGATAACAGCACTGATAACAAAAACAGCAATAATGAGCAACGGCGCCGAAGTCACACCGTCTCGCTGGTCATTTTCTCCCGAGTTATATTGCTTTATTAACTGACTGATTGTGGAGTTTATTCGATCTGCCAGGTGGAGCATGGTTGGGTTCTCAAACAGAAGATTGATGGTGAGGAGAACTGCCCGAGTCGCTCAAGTTCACGTCCGCTCGTCTGAAGCGACGCCTTTTCTGATTCTTTCTGACTGGCACTAATGGAGGCAGAAGAAGTTGTGAGCACTTCAGGCCTCGCCTAATTTCCTATTGTCACATGCCTTTATGAGACGAGGGTCACCTTCGGTTCCACACTAAAGAGCCGTTATTCCTCTCAGTACAGATACACTGACTCTGATTACTGAAACACTGCCGCCTCCGCTGCTGCTGAGTAGATTCATCTCTAAGTCAGTCTAAGTCAGTCTAAGTCAGTCTAAGTCAGGTTATATTGTCATTGTTATGTATAATTATATAGAAGGGGGGTCCACACTTATTAGGTCCACAGCTCATTAAGTTCTACAAGGTGCCACAAAAGATCCTTTAAGTAACATCACAGAAGAACCGCTTTTGGTTCCATAAAGAAAAATGTGTAGTCCTTCTACACGTTTGTTTACATTTAAGGGTTCTCCATAGAGGCTGTGCGTTATATAGAGGTTCTTCAAACTTCAATCACTTTAAAGAACCATACCCAAAGTTACATACACAAATGTGTGTTCTCTGATAACTATTGACAGTGCATACTGAATTCATAGTACACTTAAAGATGGTTCTATAATAAATAAATGGTTCTATATAGAATCATGAACACTCAAAGAGCCCTTTGTTCTTTGCATCATGAAAGGGTTCTTCAGACTGACAGAGAATGTACTGTAGATGGTTCTATGTACAACCTTTTTGAAAATGGTTCTATAGAGCACCAAAAAGGGTTCTGCTATTATTAGAAGCATGGCATTTTAGCAATAGGAGAACCCTTTTTAGTGTTATATAGAACCACATATGTCACATTCTCCATCAATCTGAAGAACGATTTCATGATGGAAAGAACCCTTTACTCATGCAAAGGGTTATTTGAGTGTTCCTGGTTCTATATAGAACCATTTTCTTCACAAGATAGGTAGCTAGACAGATACGCAGATAGGTAAAGTGTCCAGGTGTGGAGTGTCCAGATGTGTCCAGATGTGCAAGATGTACAATAAGGTGTCTACTGAAGAATCTTTTTTTAGGTGTGTAGTTTAGGTGTAGAATAATTTATAGTAAATATTGAATATTGAATTGATTAATATACAATAGATACTCAGGTAACTGGGGTTACACACGTATTGACTAATCGATTAATCGTTTAATATGATGTCGGCCCACCCTTTGCAGCTATAACAGCTTCAGCTCTTCGGGGAAGGATTTCCACAAGGGTTAGGAGTGTTTATGGGAATTTCTGACCGTTCTTCCAGAAGCACATTTGTGAGGTCAGACGCTGATGTTGGACGAGAAGGCCTGGCTCACAGTCTCCGCTCTAATTCATCCCAAAGGTGTTCTATGGGGTTGAGGTCAGGACTCTGTGCAGGCCAGTCAAGTTCTTCCACACCAAACTGGCTCATCCACGTCTTTATGGACCTGCTTTGTGCACTGGTGCTCAGTCATGTTGGAACAGGAAGGGGCCGTCCCCAAACTGTTCCCACAAAGTTGGGAGCATGAAATTGTCCAGAATCTCTTGGTGCTGAAGCTTTAAGAGCTCCTTTCACTGGAACTGAGGGGCCGAGCCTTTGCATTGCGCTTGGTGATGTAAGGCTTGGATGCAGCTGCTCAGCCATGGAAACCCATTCCATGAAGCTCTCTACGCTGTTCTTGAGCTGATCTGAAGGCCACATGAAGTTTGGAGGTCTGTAGTGATTGACTCTGCAGAAAGTCGGTGACCTCTGCGCACTATGCCCCTCAGCATCCACTGACCGCTCTGTCATTTTACGAGGCCGACCACTTCGTGGCTGAGTTGCTGTCGTTCCCAATCGCTTCCACTTTGTTATAATCCCACTGACAGTCGACTGTGGAATATTTAGTAGTGAGGAAATTTCACGACTGGACTTGCTGCACAGGTGGCGTCCGATCACGGTACCACGCTGGAATTCACTGAGCTCCTGAGAGCGACCCATTCTTTCACTAATGTCTGTAGAAGCAGTCTGCAGGCCGAGGGGCTCGGCTTTATACACCTGTGGCCATGGAAGTGACTGGAACACCTGAATTCAGTGATTTGGATGGGGGAGTGAAAACTTTTGGAAATACAGTGTGTGACAATTTTTTTTTTATTTTAGCGTGTGCATAAATGCATATGCCTGACCTGGAACGTTCACTCGTTACAGAAATCAGGGAGAGTGTATTTTGGGAGCTGGTGAGTAAGACTTTATATAATCCAGCCATTTGCGATTTGGAGGTCACTATGACTTGTTCTCCTTTTTTGAGAAAAAGCTTAAGGGACTAAATCTAAATATGGTACTTTCAGACACATTAGGCCTCCACTCGTGTGCTTCTACAGGGACGTTTAGAAGAAGCGCATTTGGAGACGCACCACAACATAAAACCATTAACCTTGAAGTTTCCATTTGGGACCAAATTGCTTTTTATATGAAGGCGAATCTCCCAAGAAATCAGCAACATGTAAATCAGACGGAGACGCTGGAGGCCAGAAAGAGCATATTTAACTAGCGCGCATGAGGAAAGTTCATGTATATGTCGGTTAAGCCAAAGGTGCTCAGAAATGTACGTTCATTAATCATTCAAAAGACACCTAGCTTTGATTAATTAGTAACAACTTGGTGTTTTAACTGTACTCGGATTGTTAGATGCTCATGGGAATGAGCCACACCAGCCTGGAAGCTTCCTGGGAATTCCAAATGAGTGGAACGGTCCGAACGGAGGCGTCCTGCTACAGATGCACTGTGGTAGATCAGAGTGATTGGCCACGTGCTAACATGTTCAGACAGAGAAATATTGCCACAAACCATGGAAAGTGGGTCAGGGATCCCTTTGGCCCGATGAATGCATTTACAAAGCCTGTTAGAAACAGCGCTGCATGTTCTCGCCAAAAACAATGTGTTTCACACGTGTCTGCATGGAATATATGATCAAACCGAGTGTTCAGGCTGAAAAATAAATGAGAAACTTCTTGAGTAGAATGAGGTTTTTATGGTGATGTATAATGCATTTGACATCCAACCACATAGTCCAGGCTTAGGTGGGCCGCGGACGGCAAACTTGCTGAGATATTGCTTTATACTTTATTTGATATAAATCATTAATCACTGGGTTTTTACCTTATTCCGGGTCACGCTGGAGCAGGATAGTAGTATTTTCCGAGCCATGTGGGCTAATTTCCTATGCAGTTACTAGAAAGGAAGAATTCATTCACCTGGACATGCGCACTCATCGTTTACTGGGACCAAGACTTCTAACTGTCAAGAACATATGCAGAAAAAAACTGTGAAAAGTTGAACCGCAGACAATTTTTATAAATTATTTGCAGTTTTCTTTCAGTTTTTCATTAAGTGTAATATGTGTGATGGATGTCCAGCATTTGACCAAGACAGCCGGCCTTCTTTATCTTCTTTCTTTCACATGGTTTGGGTTAAGTTTGACCAAAGTCAGCCTAAAAATACAATTGCAAGGCTTTTAACATAAGATTTTAACTTAAAATGTACAAGTTCTACATATTCCGGGGAAACCAGAGAACACGGAAGAACATGTAAACTCCACACAGAAAGGACTCTGGTCACCCAGCCAGGGAATTGAACCCAGGCCCTTCTTGCTGTGAGGCGACAGCACTTCCCACAACTTAGTCAAATTTATGCCAAATATCAACCCCCACCGAATATTTTTCTCTTATAAAAACAGCCAATTCTAAATCTTATCTGTTAAATCTACTGTAAAAATGTGGTTAGCACTGAATTTAGGACAGTAGCTGTTATGAGTAAATTTGTAGTCTTATCCAAACTCCAGACGAGAAAAGAAGGGTCCACTTAATTTGGAAAGAGCAGAATATCTACAGATGTTCAAATGACTTTCAAACGGTTTGGTGAAACTCACTGTCAGGATATGGGTTAGGCTTAGTACTAGGGTTAGGTTGAGTATGAGGGTGAGAGGGTTAAGGAGGGTTTTGGGGTGAGGGCGGAGTTAGTGTTAAGATTAAGGTGAATTTAGTAGATACTTAGTTGAATGTCAGTTAAATGTAAGATACAGTATCTACAGTGGGCTGTTCTAATAAAGTGGGCTGTTCTAATAAAGCTACAGAAGCGTCGTAACTCCAGCAACATTTCCTTCTGTGTGATCAGCCATGGAATAAAAGCACTACTTTCTGTTTGTGCTGTAGGAATCATCATTTGTGCTGGCACCATTTTTGAGAAATTAAATTATACATTATATTTCATTCCCTCTGACATCCCTCAGCCCTGCTTCAACGTCCAAACTGTGCCAAAACAGTGCTCTTCTTTTGTGCCAATAAAGTAAATCTTTGCACTGGTTTAATTTCATTATTGGATTAAAAAAAATCATAACTTAAAAATGACTTGGAACATAGTTCTGAAATTTGCATGGTTGTAAAAACTGGAGTGTAAGCTTTTTTATTTGTTTTTCTTATGGAATCCTTCCAGACAAGACAGGTTGGCGTGATAAAAAAGGGAATATTTAGGAAAAGTCCAGAGCTGTTAGTAGGAAAAAATCCACATGGGTCATTGTTAAATTCTATAATGTTCTTGGTGGCTCGAAAAAATCTTTTTTTTATTTTTTATATTGAGTTATTTTAGTATTTTAGTTTATTCATAGCTTCTTAAACTCTCCTCTAAAGGTTTTTCATAGAACAGGATCCTCATCTGTTTCATATCTAAACGCTCCGTTATCTTCATCACTGCTTTCCAAACCCGCTGCAGCAGCTTCAGCAGCTGGAAACTCTCTGACGCCGTTTCACACGAGTCTCCGATGTGGACTGAATGAAGAATGAAGGGTTTCCGGCGTGACGGTCAGTCCTCAGTGATCTCCTGAGTGTCCGTCGGTCAGTTTCACACAGAATGTAGACGGACACTCGAATCCAGCAGCTCCACACGGTGAGAGGCAGATGACGTGTATCTCAGCCCCTCTTCACAGGCTCATAACTCCGGATGTGAGTCTCATATGATGTCTTGATGAGATGGAATGGAAAGGGCGGCTCTACGGATTCATGAAGGGTTTGAACTGGAATTCTGAGTTGGATCATCACAAAGACACACACAGAGACAGAGACAGAGACTTTGATGTGCAGATATGTTTATGGACCACAGAGCATTAACTTACAATCAGCACAATACACCCCCCTGTTCAAAGTGGTTTAAACTGCAACTTATTAGGTCAAAATAATTGCATGTTTTCTAGAGATTTTAACCTAGTTAGTTCAAAAGTTATTAATGGTTGTAAAAACATGTGAGACCTTCAACAAAAGTAATTAATTACAGAAACTAAAATATTTCAACCGCAATCAGAATTTTGAGAAAATAAGAATTTCAGAAATTCTCAAATTTGGATGATAACTCAAATCTGAGGGAGCGAACTCATGCTGTCGAGGGTGAAGCTGTTTACTTTGCTACTCTAGCTATACTGTCCTCAGTAGCACCACAAGTACACACTTACAAATGATGGTTCTGTAAAAGTTCTTTACTAAAGCAACTGTAAGGGTCCAGCCGGTCCCCCTGCTGCCAGCAGAGGTTGACGACAGCAAGGTGTCCAGCCTGCATCACCTTTTGCCAGCAGAGGGCGATGGCGGCAAGGAGGCACAGACTAATTAGGCTCAACTCGACACACCTGTGGGCTCCCCTACTTAAGGCTGCATTGGTCAGACCTTTGTAGAGGGGTGACTGGTATGGTACTTAGTCATGTTTAATAAAATAAAATAAAATAAAATAAAAGAAAATAAAAGAGGCCTGAGAGAAGAAATTGTGCCAAAGCTAAAAGAAAGAAAAGAGGACCACAAAGAGAATTTGTCCTAAAACTACTTAAAACCCACAAGAAGTCTTGAGCTACAAACTGCCCCAGGCCCTGTAAGAACAGAATAGAGCTTAGAACCATTTGTCACTGTGGAATTAGACCTCTGCATTTAACCCATCCGTGCAGTGAAACACCACACTAGGGGGCAGTGAACACACTTGCCCGGAGCGGCGGGCAGCCCTATCCACAGCGCCCGGGGAGCAGTTGGGGGTTGGGTGTCTTGCTCAAGGGCTCTTCAGTCACAGACTGTCAGCCGAGGGGATCGAATGGGCAACCTTCCGGTCACAGGGTTGAGTCCCTGACCTCCAGCCCATGACTGAACCATGGATTCACTCCAGGAAGAGCAAACATGTGGCACCTAAAGTCTGACTTCTCCTCAATATTTCAGAGGAAGTCAATTTGTTTTCTCATTTTCTTTCATTTCACATTTATTGTTTAGCTTTTGTTTGACGGCCCCACCTTTTCTCTTTTCCCTTCCTTGAGGTGCTTTACCGGTTGTTGCCTGTGCGTCCCAGTGGTGCAGCGGTTACTCCACGGACCGCCGATCAGTACAGCAGCGGTTTGAACCTGGTTCTGGGTCACCTCGTTTGCAATGTCACAAACACTCACCCCAGGAGGTCTCCTTCCTCCTTTTTTTCCACTGGCTTATGTTTCTGCACTTGGATCCGCCTCCCTGCCGTCCCGTAACAGAAACTGGCTCTCCATAGAACCACGAACATGTATGCCTGACCCATTGACCTCTTTGAAAACAATTCTATACAGCACCAAAGGGTTCTTCCACTATTACTGTGACAGGCTTGTTACAACAAAAGAACCCTACTTGGTCCTATATAGAACCAAGGTTTTATATTGAACCATCTACAGCACATTCTCCATCAACCTGAAGAGCTGTTTCATGATGAAAGGAACCTTTTGATCAGGCATAGGGTTCTTTGAATGTCCATGCTTCTATGTTGAACCATTTTCTTTACTAAAGAACCCTTGAACCACCATCATTTTTAAGTGTGTATGATTATATACAGAACCTTTTTCAAAATGGTTTCTACTTAGCATCCAAAAGGGTTCTTCTGATTTTACAAGCTTGACATTGTACTAATTGAAGAACCATTTTGGGAGCTGTATAGAACCCTTTTCATAAAGGTTCTTTATACCATCTACAGGATATTCTTAAGACCCCTTTCACGATGCAAAGAACCAGTCATGCATGAGTGTTCATGGTTCGTTATAAAAAAAAACATTTGAAGAACCATCATTTTTAAATGTGTATGGTTATACATAGAACCTTTTTGAAAAGAGTTCTATGTAGCACCCAAAAGGGTTCTTCTATTGCTACAAGCTTGACATCTTAGGCCTAAACAGACTACAGCTAATCTATTGTGACTTTAAGATGCACCTATTGCTGATAAAGGTTTCCACAGGTTGTAAAGCCTCCAGAGAAAAGCACTGACCAATAGAATTAGCCTAAGGTCAGTGTGTGTCCAATGCCAAGCGTGGGCTAGAGGGGTATAAAGCCCCCCAGCATTGGGCTGTGGAGCAGTGGAACTGTGTTATGTTGAGTGATGGACCTCCATCCAGTACCTTTGGGATGAGTTGGAGTGATCCAGAACTGACCACCCAACATCAGTACCTGACCTCACTAATGCTCCATCAAATCCTCACAGCAATGTTCAAGCGTCTAGTGTAAATCCTTCCCAGATGAGTCGAGGCTGTTGCTGCAGCACAGACTCACTATTAACCCCTTCACTTCAGAGGACCCCAGTGTTTGTCAGCGAGGAGCTTTTTTGATGTGGTTATCTAAAGCGTGACTGAGGAGATTAAATCCGAGCTTGAGGACGTTTCTCTCCTTCTTCTCTGACCAAGATGAATAATCCACTGCCATGCAAACAAAAGGAGAATCAATGCAGGCCACACCGGGCCTTTAAAATCAATAAAGCCCCACAGCACTGGGGCCTCACCTACAGCGAGGGGGCCTCTAGCTAACTTTGATAAATGGCCATGTTTATGACCACATAGGGCTGCAGTGTGGAATTTCTGCATGTTACAGGATCCATAATATGAAGATAAAGTAGCTGAGACCTTTACAAGCACCAGTAATTACCAGCGTAGCATGAAAGCCGTCTTGTAATGCATTAAATGTGACAATAACAAATTCACATCTGTGATTATTCAACAGATTTGTTTCCCTGTGGGCCTCAGCCTTCACTGCAGTTTAAGCTTTTAACACCTGTGACCACTGATGAAGGACAAGAGGATGACCAACACACACTGTGCAGCAGCAGATGAGCTGTCGTCTCTGACTTTACATCTACAAGGTGAACCGACAAGGTAGGAGTGTCTAATAGAGTGGACAGTGAGTGGACACAGTGTTTAAACACTCCAGCAGCTCTGCTGTGTCTGATCCACTCATACCAGCACAACACACACTAACACACCACCACCACCACGTCAGTGTTACTGCAGTGCTGAGAATGACCCACCACCCAAATAGTACCTGCTCTGTGAGGGTCCATGGGGGTCCTGACCACTGAAGAACAGGGTAACAGAGTATCAGAGAAGCAGATGGACTACAGTCTGTAACTGTAGAACTACAGAGTGCAGCTATACAGTAAGTGGAGCTGATGAAGTGGACAGTGAGCGTAGAAACAAGGAGGTGGTTATTTCGTGGAGGGTTAATGGCTTTGCCATCTTAACTGTGCAAGATATTTCCTCACATTTAAACCACATCTTACAAACACAGCGTATAACACTGAGTAATGAATAGCACGAGATCCCTGGAGATGTTTTTGATCAGCTGTGGCTGATATCTGATGTGAGATAATTGCTGTAGCTCATGAGTTGAGCTGTAATTACAGCTTGTTCTCACATGTGTGAGTGGATGAGCATGTCCGATACTCAAAACATCCAATGTGAACTTACAAAGCTGGTTCTGTAACTGTGTTCATCTGTCTGTAGCTCTGCCCTCTCATTCTTATCAGGTGTTCCTTGTTTTCCCTCTGTGTATATCTGTGTATACTTCCCTCCTGCATATCTGGTCTGTTGAGATGATCCATTTTCCTGCAGTCTAAATATATTTTTATTATACATCAGTTAGTTTCAGCAACGCGAGCTGATTGGTTGAGGTGCTGTTATTTCACCATAACGTCACAGGTTCATCACAAACACTGTATCACTCCACTGAGACGCTGTTGCTAAGCAACGACTCTGACAGCTGTAGGAGACGCTCGAGACATCTGAACATTTTTACTTCTCACTTTGCCACAAACAGAAAACGGACACTGTTAAGACCACATCTGACCGACAGCCGATTTGGTCCGACTCTGAAGACGAGACGACACTAAATTCCCAAACTGTCGTCACCACTGAGCCGCTTTTCAGTCGGCAGCTGTGACAGAAGAACAGCTGAACAACCTGGAATCAGCCAGAAATGAACCCAACACCATTCGCCAAACTAAACGGGCTGTAAGAAGCTTTACAGACCAGCTGGAACAAAACAACATTAATACTGATCTGGACAAACTGACCAAACTGAGCTGAACCTGATATTGGGTCAGTTTTACGGCTCAGTCTGATTTGGTCCAACTCTGAAGATCAGATACGTCTGGCGAATGGTGTTGGGTTCATTTCTGGCTGATTCCAGGTTGTTCAGCTGTTCTTCTGTCACAGCTGCCGACTGAAAAGCTGCTCAGTGGTGACGACAGTTTGGGAATTTAGTGTAAGGAGCTGGAGAACGAACTGCCGGCTGAGCGGCGAGTGGGCGGAACTCGTTACTCTGACGTGGCAGTGAGCTGCTCGTTAAGGAGCTCTAATTAGGAGGAAGGAGCTGAACATTAAAACATATTAAAGCCGCGTTCACGGCCAGTTTATTCATTTCTTACTGTATTTATTTACCTGCTGTATTAAAGCAGTAGAGCACTCGAGGAGGGAGTTATCACCAGTAACATCACGGCTGAGATGATCTACAGACACCAGATCACAGCTGGGATGATATTTCATGACAACACAGTCGCTCTTGGGCTCTACTGCTTAAATCAAACCCAATATATTCTAAACACAGTCAAATGTGATCAGGGATATTAATGTGTTTTGACCAGTTTAGCACATCTTCTCCCACCAGTACACCTGGGACACCGGCTTTAAATGAAACAGGAAAACTGAGGGGTAATTAAGTTTTTTCTCAAAGGACGAATATCTTAGTGCCCTCTTAAAAAGTGTTGGATGCTGTTTAACGTCTGACCCAAGATTATGATTGTACTTACATTTATTCAAAATACACCTAACTCCCTGAACGCATCACCAAGGCAACAATGCAGAGCTGTAATATTACAGAATATTTCAGTCTTCTGAAAGAAACCAGTACAGAACTGTACTGTAATTAAAAGCACGCACGCTACAGATACTCCTAAAAAATGCGGTTCTTCAAGGGTTCATTAGTAAAGAAAATAGTTCTATACAGAAACATGAGTACTGAAAAAAAGCATCCTTTATCAGATGGTTCTTGATTAAATGGCAAAATGGATCATTGAATTTAAGGGTTCTCTGCATGGTGAAATGGTTCTTCAGATTAACGGAGAACATGTTGTATAAGGTTTCATATAGAACCTTTTTTGAAAATGTAGCAAACCAAAAAGGGTTCTTCTATTGTAACAGGCTTGACATTGTAACAACAGAATGGCTGTTTTTGGTGCTACACAGAACCATAGACAAGACGTTCTACACCAATCTGAGGAACAGTTCCAGCCAAGCACTTTGTTCTTAATGACCAAAGGGGTAAAGCGAGGTCATTTTTATTTGGGCTGTCCAGAAATGATGTGGTTCCCTGAAAATGATATACGTTTTCCAAGTAAAAAATGAGGACCTTTATTTTGAAAATATCATGTAAAATATGTTTTACGAATGTTGATTTCAACATTCCTGAGCATGTTATGAAGTGTTTATGTAAGATGTTATGTAAACACCCTTCAAGTGCTTGCGTGGATAATCGCACTGACCTACCTGTTGTCAATAGGTCATCACTGTGACCCACATGCTTTCAACTGAATAGTCCTGCTGATTTACATTCAGTTCAATGGCTTTTTCCATTGACTTTCATGGATCATTGCATTGACTTACATTCATGTATGCAAGCTGTTATGTCCAGGAGCACTGCTGTGTCTGATCCACTTGTACCAGCACAACACACACAAACACACCACCACTAGTCTGTCACTGTAGAACTACAGAGTGCAGCTATACAGTAAGAGGAGCTGATAAAGTGGACAGTGAGCGTAGAAACGAGGAGGTGGTCAGAACGTTCTGCCTGAATATTAATGTATAACGTTCACGCTTCCCTGTATAAACAAATACCCTCCACACACCCAGGCACCCATGCCTAAGGCAAACTGCAGATAATCAGTGATTATTTCTCTGTCCGAGGTCGGACTGAGATGGACTGGAGGTTTGTTGAATAATGGATTTCATGCTGCTGCAGCTCAAAAATCCGTAAATTAGCATTTGCATATAATTTTCTGTTTTAGAAGAAGACTTAAGTGCTGTCGCTCTCCCGCCCGGACGGAGTGGGTGTGTTATAGGGGCTGTCAGATTTCAGCTGTAGGCTCCTGCAGGAAGGCACTGCGCTGAAAAATCGTAAAGTTTGCTTTAAATGTACGTGAGTCAGTTGTGTAGACTGACCGACTCAACGTGAACCAAATATGTAGTGTTACTTGATGGCTTTCATTTGTGTGGTACCATTTGAATCGTGTGCATATTCCACACTGTCACTGTTGGCCCCTCCCAGTCCTGTCCATGTGCTCACGTTTTGGTTGTGTAACTCCGCCCCTGATTGTTTTCACCTGTCCCTCATTGTTCCGTGTATTTAAGCCCTGTGTTTGCCCCTTGCGTTTGCCAGTCGTTGTATCGTTGTTTCATTGTATCTGGTCTTTGTTTGATGTGGATTCTGGTTCTTTGTCATGTCTGTCCCCCAATCTGTACGTATCGGCTCTTTGACCCTGGACTGTTATGACCACGACCCTGGATTTGCCCGTAATAAATCTCGCTTATCTCAGCGTGTGCGTCCGCCTCCTCGCTCCCCCTTACACACACCTTTTTCAGTGACTCGACTACCAAATGACGATCTGAGAGTGCCCGCATGCACCTACTAATCAGATGGTAATCAGATCATAATCAGATTTCTGCAGTCATCTGATTATTCAAATGGCTGTGTAAACAGCACACTCTGATTTCTTGGATTGAAGTGGTCTAGAATCTGGTTAGGAAATCTGATAAAGAGGCTGGATTTCAGCTCAGTAGTCTGATTTCTCAGTGCTGTGAACTCTCACTCTGATTTCTTTCGGATTTCTCAGTCTGAGCGTGTGTAAAAACCAGCTGCAGGACCGGAAACAAGCAAAACACTTTTGGAGCATCGCTGGAACAGAGGACATGCTTAATGAAATGAAATAACTTATCGTCTTCTAGATGACGTTCATATTTTCATGTAAATTGGCAAAAAAAAAGTCACAGCATGAAGTTTGAGTTTTACGGTACATTTATGTCTCCCCGTTATCTGATTACTGTCTGACTCCTGTAGACCTGGAGTTTCCCGTTATCTGATTACTGTCTGACTCCTGTAGACCTGGAGTTTCCCCATTATCTGATTACTGTCTGACTCATGTAGACCTGGAGTTTCCCCATTATCTGATTACTGTCTGACTCCTGTAGACCTGGAGTTTCTCCATTATCTGATTACTGTCTGACTCATGTAGACCTGGAGTTTGCCCGTTATCTGATTACTGTCTGACTCCTGTAGACCTGGAGTTTCCCCGTTATCTGATTACTGTCTGACTCATGTAGACCTGGAGTTTCCCCGTTATCTGATTACTGTCTGACTCATGTAGACCTGGAGTTTCCCCGTTATCTGATTACTGTCTGACTCATGTAGACCTGGAGTTTCCCCGTTATCTGATTACTGTCTGACTCCTGTAGACCTGGAGTTTCCCCGTTATCTGATTACTGTCTGACTCATGTAGACCTGGAGTTTCCCCATTATCTGATTACTGTCTGACTCATGTAGACCTGGAGTTTCCCCATTATCTGATTACTGTCTGACTCCTGTAGACCTGGAGTTTCCCCATTATCTGATTACTGTCTGACTCATGTAGACCTGGAGTTTCCCCATTATCTGATTACTGTCTGACTCCTGTAGACCTGGAGTTTCCCCATTATCTGATTACTGTCTGACTCGTGTAGACCTGGAGTTTCCCCGTTATCTGATTACTGTCTGACTCGTGTAGACCTGGAGTTTCCCCATTATCTGATTACTGTCTGACTCCTGTAGACCTGGAGTTTCCCCGTTATCTGATTACTGTCTGACTCATGTAGACCTGGAGTTTCCCCATTATCTGATTACTGTCTGACTCCTGAAGACCTGGAGTTTCCCCATTATCTGATTACTGTCTGACTCCTGTAGACCTGGAGTTTACCCATTATCTGATTACTGTCTGACTCCTGTAGACCTGGAGTTTCCCCATTATCTGATTACTGTCTGACTCCTGTAGACCTGGAGTTTCCCCATTATCTGATTACTGTCTGACTCCTGTAGACCTGGAATTTCCCCATTATCTGATTACTGTCTGACTCATGTAGAACTGGAGTTTCCCCCATTATCTGATTACTGTCTGACTCATGTAGACCTGGAGTTTCCCCGTTATCTGATTACTGTCTGACTCATGTAGACCCGGAGTTTCCCCGTTATCTGATTACTGTCTGACTCATGTAGACCCGGAGTTTCCCCGTTATCTGATTACTGTCTGATTCCTGTAGACCTGGAGTCTCCCCGTTATCTGATTACTGTTTGACTCATGTAGACCTGGAGTTTCCCCGTTATCTGATTACTGTCTGACTCATGTAGACCTGGAGTTTTCCCGTTATCTGATTACTGTCTGACTCATGTAGACCTGGAGTTTCCCCATTATCTGACTCCTGTGGACCTGGAGTTTCCCCATTATCTGTTTACTGTCTGACTCCTGTAGACCTGGAGTTTCCTCATTATCTGATTACTGTCTGACTCCTGTAGACCTGGAGTTTCCCCGTTATCTGATTACTGTCTGACTCCTGTAGACCTGGAGTTTCCCCATTATCTGATTACTGTCTGACTCCTGTAGACCTGGAGTTTCCCCATTATCTGATTACTGTCTGACTCCTGTAGACCTGGAGTTTCCCCATTATCTGACTCCTGTGGACCTGGAGTTTCACCATTATCTGTTTACTGTCTGACTCCTGTAGACCTGGAGTTTCCCCATTATCTGATTACTGTCTGACTCCTGTAGACCTGGAGTTTCCCCATTATCTGATTACTGTCTGACTCATGTAGACCTGGAGTTTCCCCATTATCTGATTACTGTCTGACTCATGTAGACCTGGAGTTTCCCCATTATGTGATTACTGTCTGACTCCTGTAGACCTGGAGTTTCCTCATTATCTGATTACTGTCTGACTCATGTAGACCTGGAGTTTCCCCATTATCTGATTACTGTCTGACTCCTGTAGACCTGGAGTTTCCCCATTATCTGATTACTGTTTGACTCATGTAGACCTGGAGTTTCCCCATTATGTGATTACTGTCTGACTCCTGTAGACCTGGAGTTTCCTCATTATCTGATTACTGTCTGACTCATGTAGACCTGGAGTTTCCCCATTATCTGATTACTGTCTGACTCCTGTAGACCTGGAGTTTCCCCATTATCTGATTACTGTCTGACTCCTGTAGACCTGGAGTTTCCCCATTGTCTGATTACTGTCTGACTCATGTAGACCTGGAGTTTCCCCATTATCTGACTCCTGTGGACCTGGAGTTTCCCCATTATCTGTTTACTGTCTGACTCCTGTAGACCTGGAGTTTCCTCATTATCTGATTACTGTCTGACTCATGTAGACCTGGAGTTTCCCCATTATCTGATTACTGTCTGACTCCTGTAGACCTGGAGTTTCCCCATTATCTGATTACTGTCTGACTCCTGTAGACCTGGAGTTTCCTCATTATCTGATTACTGTCTGACTCATGTAGACCTGGAGTTTCCCCATTATCTGATTACTGTCTGACTCCTGTAGACCTGGAGTTTCCTCATTATCTGATTACTGTCTGACTCATGTAGACCTGGAGTTTCCCCATTATCTGATTACTGTCTGACTCCTGTAGACCTGGAGTTTCCCCATTATCTGATTACTGTCTGACTCATGTAGACCTGGAGTTTCCCCATTATCTGATTACTGTCTGACTCATGTAGACCTGGAGTTTGCTTCTTAAGGCAGGCATACTTTAATCAGACCCTTCGGAATTTTCTTTAGCAGAATTGGTAAATGTTGTTTGCGTCATGACATGATTCCTCAGAATGATGAACGATGTGCTGTAGACGGTTCTATATAGACCCTTTTGGAAAATGGTTCTACCTCATACCAAAAAAGTGTTCTTTTATAGTTGTGATGTCAAGCTTGTAACAATAACGGAACCCTTTTTGATACAGTTTAGTATTTCAAGTGGTTCTACGTAGAACCATACACAGCACTTTCTCCATGAGTCTGAAGAACCATTACACCATGCAGAGAACCCTTTAATCAAGGTTGTATACTGAGCCATTTTCTTCATTAAAGAACCCTTGAAGGACCATCTTTATTACGAGCGTACGAATGATTGGATGCCCTGTGATTCTTCTAGAGCTCATCCGGAGCAGTTTGTAAGAGTATTATTGATTATTATCGTTTGATAAGAGTAATGTGACTTACACTCACCGGCCACTTTATTAGGTAAAAGGCTGGACCCCCTTTTGCCTTCAGAACTGCCTTAATTCTTCATGTCAGACTTTCAACAAGGTGTTGGAGACGTTCCTCAGAGATTCTGGTTGGTTATTTGAGTTCCTGTTGTCTTTCTATCATCTGGAACCAGTCTGCCCGTTCTCCTCTGACCTCTCACATCAACAAGGCATTTTCGTCCACACAACTGACCGCTCATTGGATGTTTGTGTTGAAAGTGCAGATTCTAGAGTTTCAACCTAAACCTTGTTAGATATTTTATTATGAAAGTTAGTGTTATACTGTATGTCGTGTATTGCTGAAAGGAAAAAAAGATTATTTATAATTATTTTTGTCCATTTTTGTGACATCAAAAGGCCAAAAGTGCAGAATTTTTACAGAATGTAATGCATTATATAACTAATCATGTAGTTATGTAATGACACATGTATAATTACTTATAACCATCAGCATTTACGGTGTGTCTGGTGCCTTTCGCAGTGTCTGGGAATGAAAAAGTGATAATTCTATGTATAAACTGTAGTTTCCATATGACACGTCTGTCTAGCCCAAGTATTATCTATGGCATTCGCCCACAGCCCAAAATAAAACTCTGCTGCCAACACATCGCTGCCATATGGATGCTGTTGTCCTCTCTGTCCTCACAGCTGCTGACAAACTTTAATAGAATGTCACTAAAGTTTCTCAGCTTGAGCTTTAAAACCTGCTCTTCTTTCTCCTTCAGAGTCCTGAAGGCACTTTAGCCACTGGAGCCCCAAGCCGTCCTCTAGCTGCCTTCCTGGTGTGCGTATGGAATCTGTAGAATTCAAAGTGGATGTAGGGAACATTTCCACATCTCTGAGAAACTTTTAATGATAGAAATAACAGGCAGAAACTTTAAAAGACAGTTACACGTCCTGAGTCCTGTCTTCATAATGCTTTATAACTCATGTAAGCTGATTTACATCATTTATAAAGCATGAAAACTCTTATAAACCAAACATGCAAATATGCAAATAGACATACTTCTATTTCTGCTCTTATACTGCACTGGAACGTATGTCTATTTATTATATAATACCTGATTTATATCAGTTTTTATTGTTCTGTATTTATTTCTGCATCTATCTATCTATCTATCTATCTATCTATCTATCTATCTATCTATCTATCTATCTATCTGTCTATCTGTCTGTCTGTCTGTCTGTCTGTCTGTCCGTCCATGTCTTTCTGTCTCTGTCTGTCTCTATCTGTCTGGCTGTCTTTCTATCTGTCTGTCTCTATCTGTCTGGCTGTCCATCCATCCATGTCTGGCTGTCTCTATCTGTCTGTCTGTCTGTCCATGTATGTCTGTCTGTCTGTCTCTGTCTGTCTGTCTGTCCATCCATCCATGTCTGTCTGTCTCTATCTGTCTGTCCATGTATGTCTTTCTGTCTGTCTCTATCTGTCTGTCTGTCTGGCTGTCTTTCTATCTGTCTGTCTCTATCTATCTGTCTGTCTGTCTGTCTGTCCATCCATCCATGTCTGTCTGTCTCTGTCTGTCTGTCTGTCCATGTATGTCTTTCTGTCTGTCTCTATCTATCTATCTATCTATCTATCTATCTATCTATCTATCTATCTATCTATCTGTCTATCTGTCTATCTGTCTGTCTGTCTGTCTGTCTGTCTGTCTGTCCATGTATGTCTTTCTGTCTATCTATGTATCTGTCTACCTGTCTGTCTGCCTGTCCATGTCTGTCTGGCTGTCTGTCTGTCTGTCTGTCTGAAAAACCAATTAAGCATGAAATGGTTTCAAATAGAACTCATTGTTGTTGTTTGCTATCCGGTGCCGACCAGTGGAGGACGGGTTCTCCTTTTAAGTCTCGGTTCCTCTCGTGGTTTCTTCCTGTGGAGTTTTACCCGCCACTGTTGCCCCTGGCGACACTCATGGAGGCTCGCACCTGAATTTTTCTATAAAGCTGCAGACCGCGTTTACGATTAGGAAACCGGCTGAGTCTTAAATCTCATCTCCTCAAAGCTTCCGGCCTGCAGGCCCTGAAGCGGACAGGACGTGTGGTAGTCAGGATCATTAACTGGTCAGGACTTTGTTTGTGAGCTGGACTTTGGTTTTGTGAGGTCTTCCCAGAAAATAAACTAATGTCTGAATTGTTTTGAATCGGAGGCTGGTTGTGCAGATGGCGAGCCTGATTATGACAAATTATATTATTTATATATTTACTTTTGGTCTCTGCCCATTTAGCATTTGTGGGTACACCACTGCATGAGATTAGCATTAGCATAAATGTCACTTCCAACAACATCAACATTACAGCAGCTTGGTGGAAGTTTGGAGAGGCTGTTTCACTCCTTCCTCTCCAGCTCTGATGGCTGTTATTAAAACAGAAATGTATTGACTTTGTCACAGTGATGATAATAGGGCATGACAACGTGCCCCACATTCATGTAGTGATGCCTCCGGCTGATAGACTACATTTGGAGTGAGGGAGTGTGTGTGTGGGGGGGGGTGGGGCTGGGGGGGGTGCAATGTGATAGTATTTACTCTCTGTATTGTGCTTCCACTCACTGGCCACTTTATTAGAAACACCCACCTTGTGCTTCCACTCACTGGCCACTTTATTAGAAACACCCACCTTTTGCTTCCACTCTCTGGCCACTTTATTAGAAACACCCACCTTGTGCTTCCACTCACTGGCCACTTTATTAGAAACACCCACCTTTTGCTTTCACTCACTGGCCACTTTATTAGAAACACCTACCTTGTGCTTCCACTCACTGGCCACTTTATTAGAAACACCCACCTTGTGCTTCCACTCACTGGCCACTTTATTAGAAACACCTACCTTGTGCTTCCACTCACTGGCCACTTTATTAGAAACACCCACCTTTTGCTTCCACTCACTGGCCACTTTATTAGAAACACCCACCTTTTGCTTCCACTCACTGGCCACTTTATTAGAAACACCCACCTTCTGCTTCCACTCACTGGCCACTTTATTAGAAACACCCACCTTTTGCTTTCACTCTCTGGCCACTTTATTAGAAACACCCACCTTGTGCTTCCACTCACTGGCCACTTTATTAGAAACACCCACCTTTTGCTTTCACTCACTGGCCACTTTATTAGAAACACCCACCTTGTGCTTCCACTCACTGGCCACTTTATTAGAAACACCCACCTTGTGCTTCCACTCACTGGCCACTTTATTAGAAACACCTACATTGTGCTTCCACTCACTGGCCACTTTATTAGAAACACCCACCTTGTGCTTCCACTCACTGGCCACTTTATTAGAAACACCCACCTTGTGCTTCCACTCACTGGCCACTTTATTAGAAACACACACCTTGTGTTTCCACTCACTGGCCACTTTATTAGAAACGCCTACCTTGTGCTTCCACTCACTGGCCACTTTATTAGAAACACCCACCTTGTGCTTCCACTCACTGGCCACTTTATTAGAAACACCCACCTTGTGTTTCCACTCACTGGCCACTTTATTAGAAACACCCACCTTGTGCTTCCACTCACTGGCCACTTTATTAGAAACACCCACCTTTTGCTTCCACTCACTGGCCACTTTATTAGAAACACCCACCTTTTGCTTCCACTCACCTGCCACTTTATTAGAAACACCCACCTTGTGCCTATGGAACGTCTTTTCTAAACTTTTAGATATTTGTGTTTGAGCCAAAACTGCCAAAAAATTTCCATGTGCACCCACATTAGCTTAGCACTAACTATAGTACTAAAAATCACTTTGGGGCCCTAGAAGTGTAGAGGTTGTAGAGGTTGCTCATATAATGTCCACATCAGCAGATCTACCTGGCCTACTTAGCCTCCTCACCTTGGGTGACACTGCATTTATGCAGTGGTGTAGTCATGACATCTGTGTCTGCCAAACCAGAAATAGGTTCACCAAAAAAACCCCACCAATGAAGTGAAGCATCTCTGCCAAACGGATGTCACTCCATCCAGCTCAGGAGCTAAATAAAGGCAGCAAGGCTGTAGAAACATGTGCCTGGATGCAGCAGGGAGAGGAATTATAAAGCTGGCCTCTGTCAGGCATGCAATCCCATTACCCACCCTCCACGCCTCCCCCGGCCACAGGAAGCCACGGGCAGAAGCAGGCGTGATGAATGATCCACACGGGTAAGAACAGTGGTGTTCGTCTTCAAGCTGGTAATTATATCAGCGTAATGTGTCCCCAGAGAGGCTCTGAAATTACTGCTGAGGACACAGTGTCACTGCTGGCCAACTGCAGCCATGGATCACACCGAGCTGGACCGAGGAAAGGTAGCTAGCACCAGCCCGCTGAAGGCCAACAGTGGGATAAACTCTCAACTAACCAAATTCCCAAAACTGAGGACAATTTATAGCTGCTGCGCAAAACATAGTTCACCAAAAATATCAAATTTACAGTCTGCCCCCCGAACTCACACCACAAACAGAGCCCATCACCCGACACGTCTGCTTTGGGGCTCAGAACTTCAACCCCATTTCCAAAAAAGTCGGGATGCTGTGCAAAAGTATAAATAAAAACAAACTGCAATGATGTGCAAATCATTTAAACCCTGTATTTCATTGAAAATCGTACAAAGACAACAAATCAAATGTTGAAACTGAGAAATTTCATTGTTTTTTTTTTTTAATATTTGCCCATTTTGAATTTGATGCCAACAACATGTTCCTAAAAAGTCGGGACGGGGGAACAAAAGGCTGGTAAAGTTGTATAATGCTAAAAATAAACACCTGGTGGTTGATTGGCAGCAGGTCAGTAAGATGACCTGATGAAGATAAAAAGGTGATGAAACACAGCGGTAAACATGGCTTTTGAAGGTCAACGTTTGATTTGTTGTCTTTGTACTACTTTCCTTTAAAAATATGGTTTACTTGATTTACAGATCACCGCATTGTATTTTTCTTTACATTCTGCGCAGCATCCCAACTTTATTGGAAGTGGGGTTGTACATAGATCTTCCCTCGTGGCACCTCAACCTGCAGTTGGGGAGGAAAGCAATTCAGCTTGTTATTATGAAAACTTAAACAGTAACATCTTGCGCCGGTTTTGAAAATATCAATAAATAAAACTTCACTCCACAACAAAGCAAACATGAATCTTTACGGCGCTCCAATTATTGCAGCTCAGAAATTTTTATATTTGGCTGCTGCAGTCCTGAAGTCTCGGGATTAAGGGATGAATTGCTTCAATGCAGAATGACTCTTAGCTTCCTATACACTGGAGTCAGGAGCTGAAATACACTATAGAGCCATAAACATGTGGAAATCCCTCCTAATAATTGAGTTCAAGCCACACTTATTAAACGCACACTCAAGATCCGGCCGTCAGCAGCTTCATGGATTGAGTTTCTGTGGCTGAGCAGCTGCACACAAGCCTAAGTTCACTATGCGCAATGCCAAGTGTCGGCTGGAGGGGTGTAAAGCGCCGCCACTGAACTCTGGAGCTGTGGGAACGTGTTCCCTGTAGTGATGAATCAGCTTCTCTATCTGTCAGTTTGATGATGAATCTGGGTTTGATGGATGTCAGGAAAACATTACCTGCCAGAATGCAGACCCAGCAGTAAAGTTTGGTGGAGGGGGTATAATGGGCTGGGGCTGTTTTTCAGGGTTTGGGCTCTCAGTTCCAGTGGAGGGTGATGTTGATGCTACGGCACAAAGACATTTTACACAGTCAAGCTTCCAGCTTTGCGTCAGCAGTTTGGGGAAGAGCCTTTCCTGTTCCAGTGTCACTGAGCCCCTGAGCACAAAGCAGCTCTGTAAAGACATGGAGTGACCAGTTTGGTGTGGAGGAACTCCAGTGGCCTCACAGAGTCCTGACCTCAACCCCACTGAACACCACTGGGATGAACTAGAATGGAGATTATGAGCCAAGCCCTCTCGTCCAGTATCAGCATCTGACCTCACAAATGCTCTTTAGACTGAATGGACACAGATTCCCACAGGCACCCTCCAAAATCTTGTAGAAGCTTCCTAGAAGGGTGGAGGCTGCTAGAGCTGCAAAAAGGTGCAACTCCATATTAATGCACTTGGTCTTAGAATGGAACGTCCAACCGGCTCATTTGGATGTGATGTATAAGTGTCCGTATACTTTTGGCCATGTAGTGTATGTACACTAGTGATGTGTTATATGTGAAAACGTCAGCTTTCGCGTTTTTTGTGGCTTTAATGTGGTCATAATTACAAGTAAATACTATGAAGTATATAAAGGGTAAGCATAACAAATGTGTAATGAAATCTATTTATAAACGGTACAAGTGAATGGCTTTTTTTGTCCGTGTTATAAGCGCAGAGAGAATAACGCTGACAGCTCGACAAGCACATTAGTCATGTTTTACACAGTCGGCCTGTAGCTTAGCTTTCTCGTCAGCCTTCGATAGCGGGAGACTGGCGGGGAACGGAGGAGAAGTGTGGGCTTTAACAGGTGCTACCGAAAAGACTTCTCAAAGCCAGACGCCCACTCACTGAGGTTTGGTGAGATTTCTCTTATTTTCCTCCCCTCACACTCTCACCCTCTCTCACTCACTCTGTTTCTCTCTCTCTCTCGCTTTTCTTTTCTCTCCTGCTGAGAGATTTGCTCCTCTTGGATGAGCGTGCGAGCAGATGGACTTTGGATTCACTGTCGAAGGCTTATCACACTGTGACCTGGCTGGAGAGGTTTCGATCTCACAGACACATACATATATGTGACTGACCAGCCATGGCCGTACAATCTCACCCACTTCATTAGAAACGCCCACCTTCTACATCCACTCACTGGCCACTTTATTGGAAACCCCAACCTTGTTTGTCCACTCACTGGCCACTTTATTGGAAACCCCAACCTTGTTTGTCCACTCACTGGCCACTTTATTGGAAACCCCAACCTTGTATGTCCACTCACTGGCCACTTTATTGGAAACTCCAACCTTGTGTGTCCACTCACTGGCCACTTTATTGGAAACCCCTGCCTTGTATGTCCACACACTGTCCACTTTATTGGAAACCCCAACTTTGTATGTCCACTCACTGGCCACTTTACTGGAAACCACAACCTTGTATGTCCACTCACTGTCCACTTTATTGGAAACCTGTGCCTTGTATGTCCACTCACTGTCCACTTTATTGGAAACCTGTGCCTTGTATGTCCACTCACTGTCCACTTTACTGGAAACCACAACCTTGTTTGTCCACTCACTCTTCACTTTATTGGAAACCCCAACCTTGTATGTCCACTCACTGGCCACTTTATTGGAAACCCCAACCTTGTATGTCCACTCACTGTCCACTTTTTTGGAAACCCCTACCTTGTGTGTCCACTCACTGTCCACTTTATTGGAAACCTGTGCCTTGTATGTCCACTCACTGTCCACTTTACTGGAAACCACAACCTTGTTTGTCCACTCACTCTTCACTTTATTGGAAACCCCAACCTTGTATGTCCACTCACTGGCCACTGTATTGGAAACTCCAACCTTGTGTGTCCACTCACTGGCCACTTTATTGGAAACCCCAACCTTGTTTGTCCACTCACTGGCCACTTTATTGGAAACCCCTACTTTGTATGTCCACTCACTGGCCACTTTATTGGAAACCCCTACTTTGTATGTCCTCTCACTGTCCACTTTATTGGAAACCCCTACCTTGTTTGTCCACTCACTGGCCACTTTATTGGAAACCCCTACTTTGTATGTCCTCTCACTGTCCACTTTATTGGAAACCCCTACCTTGCGCTCCCACTCATTGGCCACTTTATTGAACAACAGAAAAGCTAAAGTAAAAAGATACGATAAGAAAAGATTCAACTCCTTTTCCAAATTGTTGCGGTTGCTTGTTGTATGTCTTGTGGGAAGGAGCTCCACAGGCAGGTGCTACTAACCAACGGCCAAAACAAATAAAAGCTTTAAAATGCATTCGGTATTAAATAGGATGGAAAAGAAGCCGATGTAACATGACATCGTCCAATCTCAGCACTCTGCTTTTGGGTTCGGCTCAAGCTGTGATTGATCTAAACTCTTTTTGGGTAAGTCCGTGAGCGATTCATGACAGCAGTCCAAGAAGGTGTTGATGCTCGAGCAGTTTTTTGATGTATTTTTATGTTCTTTTATAGATTCTATCTCCTTTTCATAGAACTAAAATGCGTGTTCTGGAGGGTGAGCTGGGCCAGAGAAGCTGGGTGTGATGATACAGCAGGCTGGAAAACCTCCAGCGTAACTCCAAATGAGTGGAGCACAGCTCCAAATGGGACGGGCGTAACTCAGAGTGCTATCGGTCGCTGAGAAGTCTGATGGGTTTTTCTGCAATTCTGGCTTTAGTGTTCCTGCTGACTGGCTGTAGAGGAGAATTGTTATGGTGTTGGAATAAAAAACTAGGTTTCCATTTGATTATCCCCACATTTAATACATGGACACTTTGCAATATTCATTTGTTTCTTTTTAATAATGTAAAATATACACAATGTCTTCTACATCGCAGTCCTAAGGCTCCACGGTTCCTGTGTGAAAGCCGAATGGAATTGCTTTTGTGTGAATAATGAGATTAAATTTCACTCCAGAAGCATTTTTGCTCTTTTACAACCTCGGAATCTAAAGGTGACCGGCACCTTATTGTTTGTAGCCTGGGGTCTGAGCTCTGTGGTTTTAGGCCAGTGAGTCTCAGCGATGCCTCCTATTCTCAGTGATGCCTCCAGACTCATCCAATACAGAGCATCCAATACTGACTGTCGGCCTTGTCCCTGGCCTACAGGGCTTTGTCCAGATTCTCTGAATCTTCTGATGATATTAGATGCTGTAGATGGTGGAAAATCCACAGTCTTCGCAGTTTTTTTTAATTGTTCCACAGTTTTTCATGGGTTGGTGAACCTCCGCCCCTCTTTGCTTCTGAGAGACTCCGCCTCTGATCTTTTTATACTTATTCTCATGGTGTGAGTGTGAGTTTGTTGCAAATTGCTCCTCCAGCTGTTTTCCAGCCTTTTGTTGCTCCTGTCCCGACTTTTTTGACATGCGTTGCTGCCATCAAGTTCTAAATTTTTAGTTAATGCTTTTCATGAAATGGTAAAATGTCTCACTTTCAGCATCAGATGCGTGTTCTGAGTTCTATTCTGAATAAAATATGGTTCTATGAGATTACATTTCTTACATTTTACCCACTTTTATCGTTTTTGGAAAGGGGGTTGTAATTATCCATTAAATGCAACTGAACTTGAAGTTGTGTGTTAAAGATTCTAGTAAATCTATCCCTGACCCTAGACCTAAACCTCAGAGCAAAACCTACACCTACTCCTAGTCCTGATCCTAACCATAATGCTGTTGATAATCAACTATCACCAGAAAGCTCTGTAGATCATCTGTAGGGGCCCATCCAAATAAATTGTGACCGGGGTTTCCGATAAACTGGCCGGAACAGAACAGGCTGTACTTTTTACATTAAAACTGCTGTAAGATTTATTGCAGCATTGCAAGCAGCCACTTTCTGACCTCGGTAAGTGGAGCGCATTCAGTAATGTGGTTCGTAGAGCTTGACGGCCTCTAGTTTGGGCATCTGAGGTCGGAGGTAATCTTCCTTTAAAGTTCCAGTGAACAGGTGGAGCTCAATTGAAAAGACTTTGCTGGAGTATTTCCGTGAGCTTCGGTAAGTGATATTTTTTGGAAGTCTGTCCTCGATCAATAGTTTAATCCTCCTTAAGCTTTTCTTTCTTCCATTCTACGATTCAAGCTGGCATGAAAGCGAGTGTGAAATTGAAACCGTGACTTGAGTTCCTGCCAAGAGGAACGAGAGAGCTGAAATCAAAGCCTAGTTTACAGAAGCCACCAGAACACAGGTGAAGAGGTAAATAAGGCGGTCAGATTGGTCTTCACGGTCATTCTGTAAGCCCATCCTAATGGTCTGTTGGCCTTTTGAGGTCTTGAGTTATTGCGGTCACGTCACACATTCATTCATGTGTTGTTACATAAGTAATTACATAGTTATGTACCGAGTGGCATTACGGCCTTTTTACTCTCAGTGTTATTTATTCCTGAAACGTATCTGGCAGTCGATTAATCAGGGCGCGTGTAACTGATGACACACAAAAAACAAATGTGGTTTTTTCAGAAGTTGACATTATTATATTCGCCATCTGTTTGATTTTTCTCAGCTTGAATGAGGGCGAGAAACTCTCCGCTCTCCTATTGCTTCTCTACAGTGGAAAGCATCCAGCACAATGTCACAGTTTTTGTGAGAATTAAAAGTTTTTTTGACAAATAAATAAATTGGAAAAATCTTTTTTTTTAAAACGGACCAAACGACACAGGGAAATTCCACATTTCAAAATATTTTCCCATTCTCATGCCATTCATTCAAATCAAATTTGGAGTGCAACTGTATTTGGGATTCTTTATTAGTGACCTATTACCAGGATAAAACCTCGTATCTCCATTTTTATCTTTTTTCATTTTTTCACATCATTTAAAAACACCTGTTACCCTTTACCTTCTGTGTAAATCTCCTGATGAATGGACCAAAAAAAACGGCCCAAAATGACTTGTAAAAAATTCTGGTTCCATTGACTTACATTAAAAGTAAAGTAGGTTTTTTCCTTCTCCTGTAAAGTCACCATTCTGGAGATACGAGGGTTTATTCCGGTAACAGAGTTATCCAAACTCACAGCAGTTGCTATGTGTTTCTGCAACCACAGGCACGTTCATATCTCAGCAGTGATTTTATGGATATATACATTTTATGGACAAAAGTATTGAGACACCCCTCCTAATTATTGAGTTCAGGTGTGTCAGACACACTCACTGCTAACAGGTGCATAAAATCAAGCACATAGCCTTGCAGTCTCCATAGACAAACACTGGCAGTAGAGGGTCTTACTGAAGAGCCCAGCGACTAATCATGGCTCTGTCATGGGATGAGTCTCTGCCACAAGTCGGTTTATGAGATGTCTGTCCTGCTAGATCTGCCCCAGACAACTGTAAGTGCTATTATTGTGAAATGGAAGCATCTACAAACAACAGCTCAGCCACGAAGCGGTAAACCACACAAATGCTTAGTGCTGAAGTGCACAGTGTCTGTTCTCTGTTGAATCATCAGTTCAGAGCTCCAAACTGCCTCTGGAATCAACATCAGCAAAAGAAATGCATGTTAGGAATGCGAAATGGGTTTCCATGGCTGAGCAGCTGCACACAAGTCTAAGATCACTATGTGCACTGCCAAGCGTCAGCTGGAGTGGTGTAAAGCACCACCACTGGACTCTGGAGTGGAGCCGTGTTCTGTGGAGTGACCAAGCTTCTCTATCGGTCAGTCTGATGGACGAGTCTGGGTTTGGCAAATGCCAGGAGAACGTTACCTGCCTGACTGCACTGTGCCAGCTGTAAAGTTTGGTAGAGGAGGAATGATATGGGGCTGTTTTTGTTTATAATGTGTCCCAATATATATGGCTATATAGTGTATAATTTGGTGGCTAATTGTACTCAGACTTCAGGAAGCATGTTAAAAATAATATGTCTGAATTAAAAAATAAAAACATCTTCACTTTTGAATCTACGCTGCATAAATGATAAACCAAAAGATTATTGAATGAGCTCTGTTGATCAGTAATTCATGTCAGGTTTGTCTCACATGACCTAAAACAAACAAAGAAACCGACATGTGAAAGGTCTGAAACATACCAAGAGCCCCAAGAGCTCATGGAAAACCATATGGGAATTTAGGATTCAGTATTTTCTACGTTTCTACCAAAGTGCTCATAATTAACGTGCTTTAAATTAGACTAGAAAAATCCCATTCTTGTTAAAACATATTGAAAGTTGTCTGTTGTAGCGAGAATATCTTCTAGAAGGTTTCCTCTAAGAATCCACACAGCTAAAACTTCCCGGACACATCCACCTACAGTAGAGCCTGTTTGTGGGTGGAGTCTGAATAGATAACTTGAAGCTGGTTTACAAGTGAATTCAGTTACTTAATCCCACATTAAGACCCTGATTACACCTGGCCGCTTTGTGTGTCCAGTATCTGGATTGTATCCTGAAAAGATTTTATCCACATATATTTACACTTGGTAGTCAAATGCGTCTCCGGTTAGTCGGGCTGAAATCCGATTGCTGAGTGGGAAGGAATATGCAAATCTGTTCGTTACACAGCAACTGTTTGTCTATTAATCTGCTCAGAGCCGCTTTGACCATTCTTGTCCTTAGCTTTTCTATGTGTTAACTTCAGGTTCTTATTATATTATATTATATTATATTATATTATATTATATTATATTATATTATATTATATTGAGACTAAAGCCATGTTCTTTGGAAGCTGTTCTCCAAAATCTGTGTAGATTTGGTTGCACTGGGAGGGGTTTGGTTGTAATGGGAGGGCTTTTGGTTATAATGGGAGGGGTTTTGGTTATACTGGGAGGGGTTTTGGTTGTAATGGGAGGGATTTTGGTTGTAATGGGAGGGCTTTTGGTTATAATGGGAGGGCTTTTGGTTATACTGGGAGGGGGTTTGGTTGTAATGGGAGGGATTTTGGTTGTATTGGGAGGGGTTTGGTTGTAATGGGAGGGCTTTTGGTTATAATGGGAGGGGGTTTGGTTATACTGGGAGGGGTTTTGTTTGTAATGGGAGGGATTTTGGTTGTAATGGGAGGGCTTTTGGTTATAATGGGAGGGCTTTTGGTTATACTGGGAGGGGGTTTGGTTGTAATGGGAGGGATTTTGGTTGTATTGGGAGGGGTTTTGGTTGTATTGGGAAGGGTTTTTGTTGTGCTGGGAGGGGTTAGGGTATACTGGGAGGGTTTTTGTTGTGCTGGGAGGGGTTAGGGTATACTGGGAGGGGTTTGGTTATACTGGGAGGGGTTTTGGTTGTGCTGGGAGGGGGTTTGGTTGTAATGGGAGGGTGTTTGGTTATACTGGGAGGGATTTTGGTTATACTGGGAGGGGTTTTGGTTGTGCTGGGAGGGGGTTTGGTTGTAATGGGAGGGGGTTTGGTTATACTGGGAGGGATTTTGGTTGTATTGGGAGGGGTTTAGTTGTGCTTGGAGGGGTTTTAGTTTGTATTGGGAAGTGTTTTGGCTGTAGTGTGAAGAGTTTTAGTTGTGCTGGGAGGGGTTTTGGTTGTACTGGGAGGGGTTTTGGTCATACTGGGAGGGGTTTTGGTTGTACTGGGAGGAGTGTTGTTTGCCGAATGTGTCATGGAGAGACGGATGTGTGTACACCGCTATAACGTGGCTCAAATGTGTCTCAGTCCACCTCCTGAAGCGATCCGACTGATCAGATGTGCATCTGTTTTAAAAGCATCTGGGCTGCGTTTACACTTGTGTTTTTATGTGGCCTCATCCAGATGTAATCCTGATACTCAAGATGCAGGAAATGATCAGGTGTGAATGGGTCTACGTTTTGTTGTGAACTTGTTCACCTGTTTCTTTGGTCTGTTTAACACTGTAACACTGATTTGTGAGTTTGACGTCAGTAAACGTAGAAGAACATCTTCCCAGTCCAGTCCAGGGCAAGTCACTTCACGGTTGATGCCAGACTTGACAATAATAATAATGTTTGTGCCGAGCTGGCGGCCCGCACCAGGCTCAATTCGAGCCTCGTCAGTATTAAATAGATTCTGACAGAGGCAAATAGTCCTACTGCACAGCGCAGGTGGGAACGCTTTCAGCTGTCCGCCTCCGTACGCGCTGACGGATAAAACACCAAACTTTCTCCAGTCATTTTCAAAGCACCTCGGGATAAGTGCCCCATTTCACTGCTGTTTTTCTCTCCTGCTTTTCTTTCTCCTATTTAGCACCGAGTCTAATGCAGAAGATGGTATCAACTCATTCTGCAACCTGAGACAAACCCCTCTGCTGTTGCGGACCGCAGGGTGAAAAGGATTACCAGTCCTATTTCTCAACTGCCTCAAAAGCAATTCATTTGTGTCACGATGACGCGCCCAGAGTTCCCGTGAGTTATCGTGAAAGTGAGCGTAACTCAAAGGCAGGATTTGAGTAAAACTGGATGTGGCTTTTAGTGTCATGCCTGTTTACTCAGCAGATCAAATAGAAGAGGAACTGGAGCTGGATGTGTTTTATTCTTGCACTGCATCACTATTTCTCCACTTCTTAGATCATCCACGGTGTTAAGGGGCTTTAAAAGCCCCTTCTTACTTTGCTTTGAATTATTTCTCTCATAGTTCTATGAAACAAGTGGGCAAACAGTGAGGAAAGTGTGCAGATTCCAGACTTTCATTCCAAACTGTAAGTCTAATACGTAACTGTATAATAAAGCAATAAACCATGAGAGGCTGTGTGTCACAGTGGTTTTATCATGGGAAGGGAGTTCTTAGACATGATGTGAAGCAGAGAGTCTCAAACGGCTCCCTGCTCCCTACATAGTGCACTACATTGGAGTTTGAATACTGGATCCTGCAGCCCAGCAATGAATAACACAGCTAAGGAACAGTCATTTGGAACTCAGACACATCTACACCCAATAAATTAGGCACTGTTTGGCTGTAGAGGCTAGAACTTCTAAACTTTCATAGCTAGAACACTATTTAGGGAGTTTGGAGCCGTTTGGGATTCAGTCTGGGTTTGACGTGACATCTGACTGAGACCTTTGAAGCCTGTAAGACATTCAAGTGACATTTTAAAACTGTTATCTAACTGACCAGCCTAGTTCTGGTTAACAGCGTTAGCTGTCAGCCCCTCGGTGTGAACAAAAACTGGGTTCTTACTTCATCAGTACACTCCGTGCTCCATACGAGCAGCATGAGAATCAAAGATTATTCCAGGATTTTTTATTCTGTGGCACAGTGATACAGAGTTCAGTTGCTGTGAGGTGGTCATATCATGGATTATACAACAGTTGGTTCCAGCCATGCGAGCTGATTGGTTGAGAAGCGTTCTATCTGTGCTGTTATTTCACCATAACATCGTTTTTTCACTCTGCTGAGACGCCGTTGCTAAGCAACGACTCTGACAGCTGTAGGAGACGCTCGAGCTGTTTGAACGTTTTTACTTCTGACTTTGCCACAAACAGAAAACGGACGCTGTTAAGACCACATCTGACCGACAGCCGATTTGGTCCGACTCTGAAGACGAGACGACGCTAAATTCCCAAACTGTCGTCTCCATTGAGCAGCTTTTCAGTCGGCAGCTGTGACAGAAGAACAGCTGAACAACCTGGAATCAGCCAGAAATGAACCCAACACCATTCGCCAAACTAAACGGGCTGTAAGAAGCTTTACAGACCGGCTGGAACAAAACAACATTAATACTGATCTGGACAAACTGACCAAACTGAGCTGAACCTGATATTGGGTCAGTTTTACGGCTCAGTCTGATTTGGTCCGACTCTGAAGATCAGACACGTCTGGCGAATGGTGTTGGGTTCATTTCTGGCTGATTCCAGGTTGTTCAGCTGTTCTTCTGTCACAGCTGCCGACTGAAAAGCTGCTCAGTGGTGACGACAGTTTGGGAATTTAGTGTAAGGAGCTGGAGAACAAACTGCCGGCTGAGCAGCGAGTGGGCGGAGCTCGTTACTCTGACGTAGCAACGAGCTGCTCGTTAAGGAGCTCTAATTAGGAGGAAGGAGCTGAACATTAAAACATATTAAACGCCGCGTTCATGGCCAGTTTATGGGTGTGATGTAAATGTAACATATTTTTCACACCAAATGTGATTATTTTGTATTATTATTTTGGCTTTCATATTAAATAACAACTGAATTATTCACTGATTATTATAAATGATTCAGTAATTACTATACAGTATTCAGTATCTACTATGATCCATTCAGTATCTATGGTGAATTATTCAGTAGTTCCAATAATTTATTCATCATCTATCTTGATCTACTGAGATCGACTGATAGGTCCAGGAGTTTTAGGGCCTGCAGCTCAGGAATCAGCAGCAGCTCCTCGTACTGAGGCGTAATGACTGGGCGGAGCAGCCTGACGATGATGGATCCCTGTGTTAGTCCGGGCTGAATAGCTCAGAGTTTATAATTCATATCAGCGCTGCTGCGTTAGTTTAACTTCCACTCGCTCTCTTTGTTGCATTAGCGGCGTAATTTCAGCTGACATGCATCACTAAGTGGCTTTTACTTAAAACACGGACCTGTGAGGAAAGAAGACTGATGGCAGCACCGCTGAGTCCGACTCCCTCCTCATCGCTCACTGCGCTGCTGCGTCGGCGGCAGAGATTTAGATTTTGTTTTTTGGAAGTTTTTATTCACAGATGAATCAAAGCCAAACGGTAGAAGTGAAGCAGATAAAACACCCTTTAAACAGATGGTTCCTCAAGGGTTCTTTGGTAAGGTCAGTGGTTCTATAGGGAACCATGAACACTCCATCCATCCATCCATCCATCCATCCATCCACCCATCCATCCATCCACCCATCCATCCATCCATCCATCCATCCATCCATCCTCCCATTTTCTAAGCCGCTTCTCCGTCAGGGTCGCGGGGTGGTGGTGCTGGAGCCTATCCCAGCGGTCATCGGGCGGAAGGCAGGATACACCCCGGACAGGTCACCACAAACACTCAAAGAACCGTTTGTGGGATTAAATCATTCTTCAGAGTGAAGGCGAATTCGTTATATATGGTTCTATACAGCACCAGAAAATCTTCTGCTGTTACAAACTTGACATTGTAGCAGTAGCAGAACCCTTTTTACCTTTTTAAGGATTAAAGAACCAATGAAAGATTGCAGTCGTACCTGTTTCTGTTCTTCTTTTTAAAAATCTGTCGTTTTAATCGTTTTATTCTTCTTTGTGTTACTTTGTGAATTTTACTTTGCATAAACTTTATATTTTCCCATTTGTGAAGCTCTTTATTCACTGAATTTGACATAATGCAGAAAAAAACAAAACAAAAATGTGAAACAAAAAAAGTTATGGCACATTTTATATTGCATGTTTTATTTTTTCCATAAGGTGAAGCTCTCTGGTTACATCCTAACTCTCACCTGTGGTCATGAGGTGTGGGTAATGACCAAGAGAATGAGATCCCCAATACAAGCAGCGGAAATGAGCCTCTTCACAGGGTGGCGGTTACAGTCCTGACTAGGTGAGGAGCTCTGTCGTCCGGGAGGTGCTCGGAGTAGAGCTGCTACTCCTCCACGCTGAGAGGAGCCAGTTGAGGTGATTTGGGCATCTGATCTGATCAGGATGCCCCCTGGACGCCTCCCTGTGGGGGTTTTCCAGACACATCCTACTGGGATGAGACCCTGAGGTCGTCCGAGGACCCCGCTGTCTCCAAGTTGGCCTGGGAGTGGCTTGGAGGAAGTTGCGGCGGACAGGGACATCTGCAATTCTCTCCTCTCCCAACTGCTACCACGATCCCATCTGGACTAAGAGGGTAAGGATGGTGTGGATGATCATTTTTTTTCCAATATGTTCAACTCAGCAAGCAAACAGAAGCTACGCACTAGAATTTTAAAGCCCCACTATAAGCTTTGGGGATTTGGAGACCTGTGGAAGATCATCTGCAATGTGGGCTGGAGTTTGGACTCCTTCCCCAAGCGGATGAATCTGATGACTGAAAGAGAATTAAAGAGAACTCAGTTTAAACTTGTTGAAGGAGCATCTTCTGAGGATATAAGTGAATTATCTACATTTATGGCATTCGGCAGACGCTCTTATCCAGACAACTGGATCACTTCACACAGGGAGGTGAAGGCAGTGTTGGGAGTCTTGCCCAAGGACTCTTATTGGTATACTGTAGGGTTCTTGGGGCAGTCGTGTGCTGGAGGTTAGGGAGCTGGCCCTGTGACCGGAAGGTTGCCGGTTCGATCCCCAGGGCCGACGACTGAGGTGTCCTTGAGCAAGACACCTACGATAGGTGGATAGGGCTGCCCACTGCTCCGGGCAAGTGTGCTCACTGCCCCCTAGTGTGTGTGTGCTCACTAGTGTGTATGTGGTGTTTCACTTAACAGATGGGTTAAATGTGGAGGTGGAATTTTCCCGTTTGTGGGATTAATAAAGTATAACTTAACTTTCCCAGGCAGGGATTGAACCCCAGTCTACAGCATAGAAGGCAGAGGTGTTATCCACCACACTGTTCCAACTACCGTCTACAATATCTACTATTATCATCACATCTTCATCGGTATGATGTTGATTCCGAGGCCTAAACATCAAGCCAGACCTTCTTTTTGAGGCTGTGGATGTAACGCTAATATGTAAAGACCTACAACGTGGTGTGAAAACCTCCCGACAAGACGCCTCTGACTTTTAACGGATTATTTCAGGCTTCAATTTGTCGTCTGTAGGGGATGTTTTGACTTAATCCCACTTAGAAAATCAATAAAACATATTGACTGTCAGTGCTCAAACCTTTGCATGCAATCTTTAAATAGACGGTTCTTGTATTAGAACAAACTTGACACCATGAAGTAGCAGAAGCAATTCAGAAAGAACCATTTTCAGAAAGGCTTTATACAGAACTTTCCAACAATCTGAAGAATCGCTTCACCATGCAAAGAACCATATAGTCATGCAAATGGTTCTCTGAGTGTTCATGGTACTATAGAACCATTGTCTTTATTTTAAAAACTCTTTTTTGTTCTAGGTGGAACCCATTTGAAAAAAGGGTTTAACATAAAACCATATAAAGCACATTCTCCATCAATCTGAAGAACCATGTCAGCATGCAAAGAACCATTGTTTCTTTGCTAAAGAACCATTTTTGCTTCTACATAGAATCCATTGTTAAAAAGGTTCTATGAGGAAACATACACAACACATTCTCCATCAATCTAAAGAACCATATTAACACGCACAGAATTCTTTATTAATGCAATGTTTTTTGGAGTATTAATGGTTCTGTAGGACCACTGCCTTTACAAAAGAACCCTTTTTTGGTTCTATTTAGTACTCTTTTTAAAAAAAGCTTATATAAAGAACCCAGCCAAGAACCCATTCTCCATCAATCAGAAGAATCATTTCACCATGCGGAGAACCCCATATCCATGCAAATGAGTCCGTGAGTGTTCATAGCTCTGTATAGAATCATTCTCTTCGCTAAAGAACCCTTAAAGAACCATGTTTTTAAGAGCGCATGACTGCTCGCTCACTTGTTTTGGCAGAGTCTGCAGAGGCCGAGGAAATTCCGCTGTCTGACTGTAAGGAAGTCTTTCCTTCCGGCTTTAGTCAGCGTGGTCGGGGGTCCGAGCTCCTCTCGGGCCTCATCTGTCGTCGGACCTCCTGAGGGAAGAAGAGGGAGGACGGAGCTGGTTTCAGAAACGCTGCAGCGGGGGTCCCTCTGGAGCCGGGCGGTGTTTTCACACCTCCGCTGAAGGACGAGCGTCCTTTCATCTCATCTCACGGAAAGGGTGGAGGTATAAGAGCGAGGAAATGGAGAACCTGAAGAGACACGTATGATGAAGACCACCCTGAGAGGCTGCCAATAACCAGGAGGCGTGAAATTACCTGCAGTGACTCAGGTAAACATTATTAGGCTGGAGGGAGGCAGACACGAGGCACATAAACACGGAGACTCTGGACAACAAAGCATTTTGTAAATTACGTAAATAAAAATGCAAATTTTATTTACGTCATGAAAGTAAAATTATTACTCATTATTCCAGGTTGTGGGTGGTCTGCGCTTTAGTGTAAATTGTTTTACTGAATCAAAATAATCATAATTACCTAAATTAGTCTGAATTAAAATAGATAATTGACGATTAACTGAACCATTTTTCACGTTTACATTCACATGTGAGCTGCAGCTTCATGCAGTTCTGGTCAAACGTGCTCGGTTACTGTACTTCAGTGTGTGCTTTATGTAGTATGTTGTACTTTTACTCAAGTACATTTCAAAGATTAACATACTTTAAACAGCCTACAGCACTTTAACCCCACCCATTCAGCCTACAGCAGATTAACCCCACCCATTCAGCCTACAGCACTTTAACCCCACCCATTCAGCCTACAGCAGATTAACCCCACCCATTCAGCCTACAGCACTTTAACCCCACCCATTCAGCCTACAGCAGATTAACCCCAACCATTCAGCCTACAGCAGTTTAGCTCCACCCCTTCAGTCTACAGCAGTTTAGCCCCACCCATTCAGCCTACAGCAGTTTAACCCCACCCATTCAGCCTACAGCACTTTAACCCCACCCATTCAGCCTACAGCAGATTAACCCCACCCATTCAGCCTACAGCACTTTAACCCCACCCATTCAGCCTACAGCAGATTAACCCCAACCATTCAGCCTACAGCACTTTAACCCCACCCATTCAGCCTACAGCAGATTAACCCCACCCATTCAGCCTACAGCACTTTAACCCCACCCATTCAGCCTACAGCAGATTAACCCCAACCATTCAGCCTACAGCAGTTTAGCTCCACCCCTTCAGTCTACAGCAGTTTAGCCCCACCCATTCAGCCTACAGCAGTTTAACCCCACCCATTCAGCCTACAGCACTTTAACCCCACCCATTCAGCCTACAGCAGATTAACCCCAACCATTCAGCCTACAGCAGTTTAGCTCCACCCCTTCAGTCTACAGCAGTTTAGCCCCACCCATTCAGCCTACAGCACTTTAACCCCACCCATTCAGCCTACAGCAGTTTAGCCCCACCCATTCAGCCTACAGCACTTTAACCCCACCCATTCAGCCTACAGCAGTTTAGCCCCACCCATTCAGCCTACAGCAGTTTAGCTCCACCCCTCCAGTCTACAGCAGTTTAGCCCCACCCCTTCAGCTACAGTAGTTTAGCCCCTCCCATTCAGCTACAGCAGTTTAGCCCCTCCCATTCAGCTACAGTAGTTTAGCCCCACCCATTCAGCTACAGCAGTTTAGCCCCTCCCATTCACCTACAGCAGTTTAGCTCCACCCATTCAGTCTACAGCAGTTTAGCCCCACCCATTCAGCCTACAGCAGTTTAGCTCCACCCATTCAGTCTACAGCAGTTTAGCTCCACCCATTCAGTCTACAGCAGTTTAGCCCCACCCCTTCAGCTACAGTAGTTTAGCCCCACCAACTCAGCCTACAGTAGTTTAGCCCCACCCATTCAGCCTACAGCAGTTTAGCCCCACCCATTCTGGGCTGTTGAAGCAAATGGATCATTGCAGCTTCCAAGTGATCCACACGTCTGCGGTTTACTTTCCTCTCAGTGGTCCTGAGAGTTTCAGTGCCAGCCTGGACTGCTTTGTGAACAAAGTACACTACAGGACAGCCAGTCAGAACTGAGCTCATATGCATACATCAGAATTAAAGGCTAAATAACAACAAACAGCCTTTTTAATACTAAGCAATAAAGGGAGGTTTGGAAATGAATTACGACTGTTTTTTTCATGCATAAACCCACACAGATTATAAGAGTGGACTCAGGGAAAAATCAAACATAAGGCAAATGCAGAATTGGGGCCTTTTAGTTAAAACAAGCATATAAAGAGCCAGAGGGAAGTAGGGAGAGAGATGTTGGAGTGTACAGCTCATTCAGGTGACAGCAGGTTTGTCCTCATGCTGACTCTGCTGCACTCTCTCTGTCCCCACTTGTCTTTCTGAAAGCTTGATGGAGCTCAGCCTTCGTCCTGCACTGCAGGTAATGGAACCCTAAAGTGGACACGTCGGACAGCGTGTCTGCTTACCGCCGCTGACAGACGGCCGCGGGGCTAATTGTGTAGACCGACTGAGCAGAGAAGTTGGTTCGCTGCTGTTCAAATGTTCAATGTACACAGCAGGGGCAATTCTGGGGTTTTACCGTTATGTCCTGCAGCGACTATTAAAGAGAATATTCTGATTCAGCACATACCCAGAAAAATGACCCTCCCCCCAGGATAACAGAGCCACCACAGGTAGGCGTCAAGCTTGCAGGCCTGCACTGCACATGCACTCTCCCACTTGTGGAGAATACGGTGAAGCGTGGCTCACTTGACAAGATCAATGTTCTCCACATCTCTGTAGACTAGCACTGATGATTTTTACACCACTGACCTCTCAAATGGTCCTTGGTCTTTGTAATAAGGGGTTTATGCACTGCACTGCAGCCCTATGATACTCATCCTGGACATCACCTCTTCTAGCCACTCCCTTCTGGTAGAAGATTCCAGGCCTCCAAAACCAGAGACAGCCAGATATGCTATCAGCTTATTTCCCACAGTGGACACTTTAAACTCAAACTGAACCGACGAATTGATGTTAAACTGTCACAGATGTTCATAGCACTCTGTAATATTCTGTGTATAACAGTCATTATAAGTTATTATATGTTTACTCAATTCAATTCAATTCACCTTTGTCATTATACAGTACATGGTAGTCCAGTATAACGAAACACTATGGGGCCACTTCTCCAGCGCAGTACTAAAAGACGCATAGTAAACAACACAAAGACAAAAGACAGTAAAAGACAGACAGGATGTGCATAGTCAGACCTGAATATACACAGATATTCGCATATCTCTTTAGTTTCTCTCTAAGACTCATAGTTATTGATTATTCCAGGTTCTATTAATAGTATGTGATTTCAATTTGTGGGCTTTTCTGGTCTTTACAGTGTGTTAACATCATAAATGTGTGACTCACCAAGACTAATTCCCTTTCTGTGTAACATGCTGGGCAAAATAAAGTGATTCTGATAATGTTATATAACTAATTATATAGTCGTATGATGGAACGATGACTCATTTATTACAGGAGACAAACATACACTACATAAAACCCCTCTTAATTACTGAGTTCAGACCCACCCATTACTAACAGGTGGATAAAATCAAGCACATAGCCTTGCAGTCTCCTTAGACAGACACTGGCAGTAGAGGGTCGCACCGATGAGCTCAGTGACTTTAAACATGGCTCTGTCAGAGGATGCGTCTCTGCCACGAGTTAGCTCGTAAATGTCTGGCCTGCTAGTTCTGTCCCACTCAAGCGCAACAGTAGACGATGCAAACTCACAGAGTGAACAAACAGAGTTATAAACTGCCCTTTAAAGCAACATCAGCACCAGAACTGAGCATCAGGAGCTTCATGAAATCTGTCTCCATGGCTGAGCAGCTGCACACAAGCCTAAGATCACTATGTGCAATGCCAAGTGTCGGCTGGAGGGATGTAAAGCGCCGCCACTAGACTCTGGAGCAGTGGGAACGTGTTCCCTGTAGTGATGAGTCAGCTTCTCTATCTGTCAGTTTGATGAGGAATCTGGGTTTGATGGACACCAGGAGAACGTTACCTACCAGAATGCAGAGCCAACAGTAAAGTTTGGTGGAGGAGGGATAATTGCCTTCGAGGAAGAGCCTTTCATGTTCCAGCATAACTGAGTCCCTGGCACACAAAGCCATCTCCATAAAAAACATGGTTTGATAAGTTTGGTGTGGAGGAACTCCAGTGGCCCTTACAGAGCCCTGACACTAAACCCCACTGAACACCATTGGGATGAACTGGCAAGTCAATTGTGAGCCAGACCCTCTCGTCCAGCATCAAGCAAGCAAGCAAGCAAGCAAAATTTATTTATATAGCGCTTTTTACAACAGGTGTTGTCACAAAGCAGCTTTACAGAGCAATCAGTATTACAGAGAGAAGAGAAAAGAAGAAAGAAAATCCGGGTCCGAGCCCCCATGAGCGTCGCCAGTGGCGACGGTGGCAAGGAAAAACTCCCTAAAAGAGGAAGAAACCTTGAGAGGAACCAAGACTCAGAAGGGGAACCCATCCTCCTCTGGTCGACACCGGATAGCAAACATTATTAGTATGAAGTATTATAGTAAAGTGGGGAAAGAGAAGATCTGAGGGTGAGGACTGCACAGCGCTGTACAGCAAGAAGCTCAGTGGTGGTCAAACCGGTCCAGAAGGCTGGTGAGCAGCGGCACCAATCAAGGCAGTAGAGGCAACAGCATCAGGCGCACAGGATGGGCAGCTGATCAGCTCGGCAGAGAAAGGAGAAGAAAAAAACAGAGTTAATACTGTAAAGAGTGGCTGACCACAGATTACAGTATAACAGAGCAGTGGAGACTCCAGCAGGTCTAGACCTGACAGGGAAGACTAGTCACCAAATGCTTGACTGTACAAATAAGTTTTTAGTCTAGACTTAAAGACTGAGGCTGAGTCTGAGTCCCGAACATTAACAGGAAGATTATTCCAGAGCTGGGGGGCTTTGTATGAGAAAGCTCTCCCCCCTGATGTAGCTTTATTAATTCTAGGTACCAGTAGTGAGCAGCACCTTGTGATCTAAGTAGGTGTGATGGTTCATAGTAGGAGAGGAGCTCACTCAGGTACTGAGGGGCGAGCCCGTTTAGAGCTTTATAGGTCAGTAATAGGATTTTATAATCAATGCGAAATTTAACTGGTAACCAGTGCAGGGCTGATAAAACTGGACTAATATGGTCAAACTTCCTAGTTCTTGTGAGGACTCTGGCTGCAGCGTTCTGGACTAGCTGAAGCTTGTTAAGGCTTTTGCTGGGACGTCCAGACAGCAGGGCATTACAATAATCTAGCCTTGAAGTGATAAATGCATGAACTAGCTTTTCTGCATCCTGTAGAGATAATGAATTTCTTAATTTAGCGATATTGCGGAGATGCAGGAAGGCTGTTCTAGTGATATTAGTCATATGTGTGTCGAAGGAGAGATCAGCGTCTATCATGACACCAAGATTTTTAACAGATAGGCTTGATGAAACTGAGAGATTGTTAAGTTTTAGTGTTGAGTTAGACAGTCTGTGTCTGGCTAATTTTGGACCAAGAAGCAGGACCTCTGTTTTATCTGATCAGTGCCTGACCTCAAAAATCTTTTTGACCGAGTGGGCACAAATTCCCACAGACACCCTCCAAAATCTTGTAGAAAGCTTCCCAGAAGAGCGGAAGCTATTATAACTGAAAAGAGGGGCAACTCCATATTAATGCCCATGGTTTTGGAATGGGATGTCTAGCAAGCTGTGGATCATCACAATGAAGAATGACCACTGGTGCATGCTGTGTGACTCGCTAGAGCACCCAAAGCCCCTGGAGAAAACAAGCTGAGGGTACGGCTCCTTCAGAAATCAGCTGTGCCAGGATTATGGGAGAAGTTAATTATACAAAGAAGCTTCTGGAGACAATGAGTGAATCCCGTTTATCCATAGCCGTGACTTCCCCACGGCCCTACAGACTGCAGTCGGGGCCATTTAGGGACAGCATGCAGTTATAATGCAGAGAATTTACCCCAATGGACGAAACAGGTATGACGTTCTGTTGTCTATGAAGATGACGTAATGATGTGCAGTTAGCACCACGCTGATTAGTGAGGTAGAAGCTTCTAGCTACGTTAGTCCTGGTGCAAACACTAAAGAAGCAAACTTCGGACGTAAAACATGACTTGGTGGATCTACATTTGGGGTAAGCGGGGAGAAAACTCTGTAAATTAAATTATTCGCTCAACTATCATTTTAATTGGACTAAGAAGCTTCTGGAAACAATGACAGAATCCTGTTTGTCCATAGCCGTGTCTTCTCCTCTGCAGTTCGGGGGCGTTCAGGGACTTCAGCCTGTTATAAAAGGAGGAGAAAGGAATTTCACAGCAGTCTCCCAGCTGTCTTACAGAGCCGGAGCTGAAGCGAGCGCTCTCGAGACTCTCTCTCGGGCGGCCTGCGCAATCAGCAGCCTTTGGTCAATCGCAGCAGGACGTTGCTGGCTGACGTGCTCATAGATTGATGATTTCCCCCTTCAAATCAGTCAAGAGGCTCTTTATGGTCAAAAGTATGAGGACGCATCACACCTGTATGACATCCCATTCTCTCTGCATGCAGCGAAATACACAACCTTCATTATGCACCTTTTCCTGCAGGCTGACAAAATGGAAATGGACGTTTTAATGAATGTAATCAACATATTTGTTCCCTGTAACTCTGTTTTCAGATGAAGTAGACCCCTGTCGTGAAATGATGTTGAGCTGCTAGTGAGCAATGGGCAGTGAAAGGTGAAGGGTGAGACCCCCTGCTGTGAAATACACTTCACACCTCCAGTGCACCACCGATATTTTTTCAGCTATGCTAAATTATACAGCCAACAAAACGCTAGTTGCCCTCTGACAATGTTCACCAGTGCCCCATACTGTGAAGCCCACCTTCACAGGGTGGTAAATTTGTTGAGAAATTTCATTCCGTTTGTTTCCGTCCTAATAAGTCGACGTTCCCTCCGATGTTTATCCCAAAATCTCTCACGGTTGTCCCTAGACGTTCTTGTTAAGTGATTATAACTGGCCTCGCGAGACCACGCTGCTTCTTTCTGTACAGGTTTTTATTTGTGTATTGTAGTGACCTCTGCATCTCCTCGGGACCACCGGTGGGTCCAAACCGCACTCCATCATGTTCTCCATAACGTTCATATTCCATAAGCTCCGTTCAGAAGCTGGGCGTCATGTGAGGCTGTAGCTCTTCTCTCCAGTCTAATAGACGGTGACGTCATTTTAAACCCTTATAATAAAAGAAGCTGAACTCAGTTTGTTTTTCTACTGAAAGTCGACCCGTTTTTCCCCAAATCTGGGCTCTAAACTATAAACAGACGGCGTCTCTTCAGCGATCTGCTCTGGAAACATCACTTTTAGAGAACAACACAAAGAGCGGCGGAGATTTTTGGCCTTCAGCAGTAAATTATAAGCATGTAGTGATATGTGGAGATCATAAAACACACGTTCTGTTCATTTGAATAAAAATTTACATTTATTTCACGCAGTTACTGAATAATTTGACTTACGATTTGGTGACGAAAATTCAGATGGACAAATCAAAGTATACCCTGGAGAATAAGAGGCTATTATATCTGAAAAACCTGAAAAAAAGTCAATTTGTGGATCTTTCAGTGAATTAAAGTTCAATAAAAGGTACTGAGGCACATGAGATTTAATTAAAGGAAACTTTCATTAAATTTGCATGAAATGGAAATTTGCCTTTGATATAAACACATAGACAAATCCTTAAAACAATGCACATAAGCTATGTAGGGGTGTTATTTTTTATGTCTCTATTCAGAATGGTCACAAGATTAGAAATGAGCAGTGAAGGTGGAGCAGTTTGGAGATAAAGCCAGAGAGGCCAGGTTGAGATGGTTTGGACATGTGTTGAGGAGGAATAGTGGAGATATTGGGCAAAGAATGTTGGAGATGGAGCTGCGGGGGAGAAGGAGAAGAGGTAGACCTCAGAGAAGGTTTATGGATGTAGTGAAGGTGGACATGGAGATGGTTGGTGTGAAAGTAGAGGAGGCAGTGGATAGGGCAAGATGGAGGCAGACGATCCACTGTGGCGACCCCTAAAGGGAGCAGCCGAAAGAAGAAGAAGAAGATTCAGAATGGTCACAGCAGAGGGCATACATGATTTTTGTATGTATTCTTTCTGGCCCGTGGGACCACAAGACCTCCTACTGGATGGCAGCACCTGGAACGATGAGCGAAGGAGGTGAATAGGGCCCTTGTAGACCTGGGTTGCTTTTTGGTTATGGATCAGATGTATAAGTTCTGGAGTGACAGTCTCTTATTATCTTATCTCTTAGTGGCCTGGCGGACCACCTGGGCCAGCTTGTTTCTTCGCTTGAGAGGTAACCGTGCCAGGTTATGGACATCTGGTAAGTATTCCACATAATCAGAAAATGAATGTCGAGCAGGAGTTTTTTAAACTCTCATGCAGTTTCTTACTTTGAGAGATTATTATGACTCTCTCTCTCTCTCTCTCTCTCTCTCTCTCTCTCTCTCTCTCTCTCTCTCTCTCTCTCTCTCTCTCTCTCTCTAATTAAAAGAGCTGAATCATGTTTGGGTTCAGTGAGCACAGAGCGGTACCTGATACGGCCCAGATTGAAGCCGTAACCCCGGGACATCTCACGCTCCATATGCACTGCTGTAATTATTGCAGCGTCTTCTTCTTCGTCTTTTTTTTTAATTAGCTTTAAATGAAGAGCATTTATTTTAATTAGCTGCCGGTGCACGCAAAGAATTTCCATAGACTCTGCTTTAAAAGTGTGAATTCATCCCTCTCCTGCACAGCTAATAGGACACTACTAATCCTGAATCGCTTGTCTGTGTGAAATGAAAGAAGCAGGAGAACGAGCGTCTTCAGGCTGGGCTGAGGGTGACGCTGAAAACTGGTCTCAGTGAACTGAACTATAAGAGGAAAGAAGAGATCTTTACTGGGTCTCCGTTTGAGAGACGGCTCTGTTTGCCAGGATTCTTCATTTGATATCTTTCATTCTTTTGATAGCGTTTCGGCAGAGCTGGAGCGTGACGATGAGGGAAATGTGCGAGTTTAATTCTGTTTTCAACATGTCAGAGTCAAACCATTAAGATAATGAAATTTAAATGTCAAAATCACTTTGCTTTTCCGTTTGAACTTTTTCCAGCCATTATGCGCAAAAATGCAGCCACAAAAACACACTTTGCATATGAAATTGAACTATGTCTTGAATAATGCACTCTCGCATGACAGTTGTAAATACACAGTTTAACTAGAAAAGCACATTTCCTGAAGGAAACACCGAATGGTGGCGCAGCGGGTACTATGGAAGTCTATAGGAGGAATGAGGGATGAAAAAACAACACATAGAGGAGCGCAGGTCAGTATGGCTTTAGATTCGATCTTGTGGGCTTGCCCTGAATGAGTACATGTACTTTGGTGGCTGTCGGGAACAAGACAGATTGAGGCTTTGTTGGGTTAGAAAATGAATGGTGGTCCATGGGAGGAACGAAGGATGAAAAAATCACTTCTGTGTCTGATCCACTCACACCAGCGCGACACACATTAACACACCACCACCACCACGTCAGTGTTACTGCAGTGCTGAGAATGACCCACCACCCAAACAGTACCTGCTCTGTGAGGGTCCATGGGGGTCCTGACCACTGAAGAACAGGGTAACAGAGTATCAGAGAAACAGATGGACTACAGTCTGTAACTGTAGAACTACAGAGTGCAGCTATACAGTAAGTGGAGCTGATAAAGTGGACAGTGAGGTGGTCATAATGTTACGCCTGACCGGTGTAAATGCAGCAGAAGACGTGCACTATATTAGTTCTGTTGATTTCAGAGGAAACGCTGGAAGTTCAGGACCTGGAGTCGTTTGTATCTTTGCAGTAACATCCTATAATAGTCCATGACACCATGAAGGTGATACATAAAGCAGCAGCCCAATCACAGAGCAGCTGTGAGCGCTGCAGTAATGATAGGTGAGTTAAGATCAGGTCATCCCTCCGTCTCATCTCAGAGAAATGAATTTACAGACGTTTATTTTTACCTCTCCTCTCTGGTATCTGTGGTTGCTATGGTTACCTAGCACAGTTTTCTGATATGACTCCATCCCACACACACACTCTCTCGCAGCCGCTCTGTTGCCAGACTCGTTAATGACGAACAGGCCGCACATCTGGCGTTCCAAACTTAGCCGGAATTAACACCCTCAGACAACTTACCCATTATGTAAATCTGATTTTACATAACTCAGCCTCATGTTCGCAAATAACATCAGCGCTGGCAGAACGATCGGGAACGCCGAGGCAGGGCCGACGAGAATAAGCCAGGTTCTCTTTTCCAGTCCAGTTGATCCAGAACGCTGCTGTCAGGCAGAGAGGAGCTGAAGGAGTGGGCGTGCCAACACGCGGCTGTATTAATAATTAGAGCAGCACAGATTGTGCTGGAGTTAACAGGAGGGATCTGTTTATTTTAGACGCCTGAGGCTCCTTCACCGCACCGCAACATGATATTCTGTCCAAGAAAGGCAGTTATATCAGTTAACAAGAGTCAGAAGGCAGAGAGAGATGAAATGAGGAGAGTCTATAATAAAACAGAGCAGTTGTAAAGTGTAAGACCAGTTGAATATTGGAAGATTTATCATTCAACCAAGTCATTTCAATGTGCCGAGTTTCAAGAAAACCTGAAAAGGCAAGGCTTTATAATAAAACAGAATAGTTTAAAGAAGCCACACTGCAAAAAAAAAAATAAATAAATAAATAAAAATGTGTGTGTGCGTGTGTGTGTGTATATATATATATCACCAAGAAGAAACGTCTTAAATGCAGTCGATATATTGATATATTTCATATTTCACTTTATCATATTGCTGTTAGAATCTGAAATAGTTATTTCTGGAGTTTTTCTACTTGTATTTGGTATTTTTACCATATGAAAGTGTTTTATTCCACTGGCTGGTCATTTTACGTGTTTCAAACATTATTTCTTGAACTAAGCTGAATTATCTGACCTGTTTTAAATCTATTAAAAGGATCTGCCAATGAAATAAAACACTTTCACTTCATAAAATTATTAAAAACAAGTGAAGTTGTTCAGAAAAAGGTTCAATTCTCTTATAATATTCTTAAAACAATCTCATAACGAGAAATATTAGACAGATTGACTGCATTTCAAATATTTTTACCTGCAAAAATGTCATTTTCGTGCAAAGCACAATGAAACTGAATGATTAGAAAAGCTGATTATTGGAGAATTTTAAATAAATGGAGAGTTTTTAATGCCAGATTGTAATAGAAATGTCAGAATGGAGGAATTATGATCAAATTAAGTCATCGACGTGTCAAACTGCACAAAATCTTGATTGATAACTGAATGTGAAGTCAGGAGAAAAGGTGGATTCACAGAAAATATACAAAGTTAAATACACTAAATTGTAAGAAAAGTTGAATATTGGAGGATTTAATAATAGAATAAATAACAGAATAAATTAAACACACAACACTGCAAAATGTTAATAATATTAAGATGTAATATTAGATAGATAGATAGATAGATAGATAGATAGATAGATAGACAGACAGACAGACAGACAGACAGACAGACAGACAGACAGACAGACAGATAGATAGACAGACAGAAAGACAGACAGACAGACAGACAGACAGACAGACAGACAGATAGATAGATAGATAGATAGATAGATAGATAGATAGATAGATAGATAGATAGATAGATAGATAGACAGACAGACAGACAGAAAGACAGACAGATAGATAGACAGATAGATAGATAGACAGACAGACAGACAGACAGACAGACAGATAGATAGACAGACAGATTAGATAGATAGATAGATAGATAGATAGACAGACAGACAGACAGACAGACAGACAGATAGATAGATAGATAGATAGATAGATAGATAGATAGATAGATAGATAGATAGATAGACAGACAGATTAGACAGACAGACAGATCAGACAGACAGACAGATAGATAGATAGATAGATAGATAGACAGACAGACAGACAGACAAATAGATAGATAGATAGATAGATAGATAGATAGATAGATAGATAGATAGATAGATAGATAGATAGATAGACAGACAGACAGACAGACAGACAGACAGATAGATAGATAGATAGATAGAGTCAAAGCTGTTAGTGGTAAGTGAAAGTAATGGCCTAATGTGTCTGTCCATTAGCTTGACCTAGCTGACTTTAGCTGTTCGTGACTGGCGGTCACAGTCTAGCGTTTGAGAACCCTGGTCAGCTGTGGACGACGGTGGAAAACCGATGATCTAATCTGCTACGTTTTCACTGTGATCGCTATAAAACCATCTCAAGCTTTGAAATCAAGGTAAACAGCATCAAAGGCCACATCATACAACAATCCTCATGATACCTATTCACGCCCAGGCGGTCCAGACGTTTACGGACCGCTCCTGACCTTTCCAGGCGCATCGTGGTGTTTGTGCGTTGTGGCCTGTACCTTTTGATATTTCTCATTTCACTCTAATCTGCTGAATTCTCCTCTCCTCTCCCAGCGAAACTCTTCAAAAGGCCACGTTCCCGCAGTGGGGCGTTTTCTGCTGTCGGTGGGTCCAAATGTTCTGCTGCCATAAAACTACTTCTGCAGAACCGCAGCTCAAAACACTTCATTCAGTAAAAGGTCAGCAGAAAAACAGACTCTGACCGCTTACTTTGGAAAAACTTTAGTCTGGGATAGTTTAGACTTTAGGTTTTGCTGCCTGAGGCATCAAGAGTGAATCGTCGACAGAAACAGGGTTCTTTAGTAAAGACAAGGGTTCTTTTTAGAACCACGAGTTTTTTATACCACACATTGATGTTTATTTTTGAAAATGGTTCTATAATAGCACCTAAAAGGGTTCTGCTGCTATGATGTCAAGCTTGTAACCATAGAAAAACGCTCTTTGCCGCTATACAGAACTATATACCATTAGAACCATTTTCAGGGTTGTATGTAGAACCTTATAAAACATTCTCCATCAATCTGAAGAATCATTGAACCATCCAAAGAACCATTTAAACATGAAATGGCTTTATATAGAACTCTGTCCTTACTAAAGAACCCTTGAGGAACCAGATTTTTTGAAGTGTGTACTTATGTGAATCGTAGAACCGATATTTGACCGTTCATTTCAAGAATCACTTCTTAAGTTCTAAATGTGTCGCCCACAGTAAGAAGGGTCTGGGTTCGATTCCCCGGCCGGGTGATCAGGGTCCTCTCTGTGTGGGGTTTGCATGTTCTCCCTGTGTCTGTGTGGGTTTCCTCTGGGTTCTCCGGTTCCAAAGCCATGTGGTCATGCTAAATTGCCTCTAGGTGTGAATGTGTAGGTCTGTCTGTCTGCCCTGCGATGGCCTGGTGGCCTGTCCAGGGTGTTTGATATGACACATAAAGCAGTGCACAGGCAGTTAAGCACATTGAAAACACAATGTCTCATAGGAATAAATGGAAATAAAGATAAATCCAGAAAAATGTAGTTATGAGTGGAAAGTGATTGAGATATTATATATATGGAGCAAAACCTTGTGTCTCCACTTTTGTCCATTTTCAGTTTTTGACATGACTTGAAAGTACCCGTGATCCTATACATCGCATGTCAATTTCATGATGAAAGGACCAACACAAATGACCTTAAAGTACTTGGGAAAAACTCTGGTTCCATTGACTTACATTAACAGTAGAGCGTGTTTTTTCCCTCTCCTGAAAAGTCACCATTTTGCTCCGACAGCAGCGATTATAGAGTCGAATTTCCGGACTAACTGTAAGCATTTTAGCAGCCGGCACGTCTGGGATGGATGCCACTTTAAATGTTGGTTTTTAGGGATTGATACCATATAACCAAAGACATAATAACTGCAGAAATAAATAAATAAACGAATCTAATAAAAATCTCCTTCTCCTTTGTGTCGGTAGACAAGTGACTGACTGTGTTTGCTCTGAGCTTTAGCACAATCTGGCTTCCTTATTTGAAGAATGAGCGAATAAGCCTGTGGACTTTATTACTGCGATCATATCAGTGACATTAATGTGATTAAATAAGCCTCACGCTGCTGTATTTCTCAGCCCATTGTAACAGTGATACAGTCCTATCTCCACTAAACACTCCCCAGATGCTCCGTTAGAAATGCAACACAGAGCTTCACATGATTTATTCTGGCCTACGAGTGTGAGAGGAATCACTCCTGACTTCGGGGCACATCTCCAGACTTCGTTTAAAATACAATCTGCATTCTATTATTCCAGCGTGGCGTCACTGTTGTGCTCCTGATTCCCGAGTCATTTAGATGTGGAATGGATTCTGAGCTGTAACGTGGCACTCCTGCAGTATTTGAGCGATGCGCCCTAAGTTTGCATATTTTGTTGCGAGACGAGGATGACCACATGAGCACACGCCACCTACACCCACCTCCCCCCGTGGCACCCCGGAGAAACCTCCTCCACCAAATCATGATTCCATCAGAAGCAGCAGAAAGAACAAGACGAACACTGTAATGAATTATTCACAGCCTCCTGAACACAATAGCAGGGCCCGGTTTGAATGTGATCTGGGATAATCAAACATTCACATCGTGATGTAGATGCTGATGTTTGATGATGTTTCCAGAAAAAGATGTGTGGCTTTCCCAGGTCGCAATCCTGCTCCTTCACAAGAGAAGCTCCCACAACAAATATTGTGCTATACATAAAGAGAGCGCGCTTATTAATATCATCTGTAGGCGCTTTCAAAACGATCAGAATTACTGCGCAGTAGTCAGAATCGGTGGAATTATACCACAAACCAATGACAAGAATCGGATGTAGGACAATGCTGCCAATATAAGGATCAATTAATTATATCCAAATTTAGGTAGCAGGGCGAGCTCGAACCTCATATTGTCCCCTTACTTTGCTATGATCTATGAGACAATGCATACGTTCGTATAATAACAGGAATCTAATGCTCCGTAAAATCAGGAAAACCAGTTTGAAGAGAGCTGCATGGCTTTTGTTCTGCACTAAGCCTCTCTGCCAGCTTCCACGTCCATGTGTCTGCATTTCAGTCCATTGTGCAGCTTGGAGATCCTCCTCAAAGTCATGGAGAGTTTAATGATGTTCTTGTAGCACTCAGAGGGCCGGTTCCTCAAGTAATGCAATCAAAGGAGCAATTAAAAGGTTACAGTTGGTTAAAGGGGGGCTGTAGGACAGCAATTCACATTTAAATGAACAAATCTGTCTCAATCTCCTGCTTAATCAAAGCCAGAAGGGCTGAGGAAGAGGAGCCATGTGTTCAGCTCAGGGGAACGAGTGAAATCTCTCAGAGACTTTATAGACTCGTACAGCAGGTTGAAGGTGTTGAATTTGCATTGAAATTAGAAAGACAGTAACCTCATTTAAGTTGGGAATTTTCAGGTGAAGGATTTCCGTGTTGAAGATCTTGTAGAACACAAATAACAAAAAAACATCAATAGTTGAATGTCTGAATTATTTTGCAAACTTGAGTGACTTTTTCCTTGATTTTAATGTTTTATTTGCATTAATCCACCAAAGTGTAATTACTGAATTCATTATCAAGCCCTGCAAGACCCTAACAAGCTCACAGTGGTGGACAGTAACAGTAACTGAGTATCTGAGTAAATGTAATGAGTTTCTGTACTTTAGTATTTTTGGTGTATCTGTACTGAAGTTTCTCCGTTCTGGACTTTCTCCTTTCACTCCACTACATTTCAGAGTCTAATATCCGACTTTTTCCTCCTACATTTTGAGAAATCTGTCGTTCCTTTTGGTTTCTGTGTGTATAAAAACGTAACATGTCAAAACGAAAGAAGCGCAAAGCCAGAGCACCAATCAGGGCCCAGCGGTCACTTTGTTTAGAGCTGGTTTTGACCTGTTGGTCATACCGACCCAGTGCAGCACGCGGTTCAACGTCAGCGCAGCAGCGTAAAACTTTGGGAGAGTCTGTTCAACATAAATGATGAACTAACCTAACTTTGTGTAAATAGAGCTCAATATAGAAATATGTCCACATATGCAGTCGAGACTGACGCGGCTTTTTTCTGAATTTCTACAAACACCAGTTCATTTTATAGTAAATGAGTTTGGGCTGGTTTTTGTTTATGAACAGACGCCTACAGATCAACATAGTAAAGGAGCTCATCTGTGATCCTGAGTTTAAAGCCAGTTTTTATTCAACTTAAACTTGGAACTAAGTTGTAAATAAATCTGAAACTGAAACTTTGCTTGTGTGTAAAAAGTGATTTCAGAGCCACTCGGTTCTCCCTGATGGAAACTGTTTACCTTCAGTGTTTTGTGCTTCTGATCATTTTAATAGACGTCAGCGTCACTAATTAATGACCTTCTATTAAAAGACTGGTTTACCAAGAGAGACGCTGGAGGACTTTCACCTGAAATGAGTTCATGAAGCCAGTCTGGTTATAAAAATGATAACAGGACATCAGAGCCAGAATTCCTCTTTTAGTACTTTTACTTTATACTTAAGTACATTTGAAGGGAAAAACTTTAGTACTTTTACTTTTGCTTTATTACTTCAAAAAACGCAGCGTACCACAATTAATTTTTAAGTTCATACAAAATGCACACGTCACTCCTACTCGGCTAAATTTAAAGCTAGACAAGATCCTCACTGTCACTTGTGTAACCCCTGTCATGATTGGCCCCTCCCAGTCGTCCACGTGCTTCTTTGTTTTGAGTTCTTTGTCCTGCCCCCTTGTTTTCTTGACTCCACCTTGGATTGTAACCACCTGTTTTCCACCTGTATGGTGTAAACTGTCATTATCTCTGTTGTGTTTGATCCCTGTGTTTTCCCTAGGCCATTGCTGGTATTTGTTTGATGTGAAGTTCTGTGTTTGTTTATTATGTCTGTACCCCAATCTCTCCGTGTTGGCTCCTTGACCCTGGACTGTTCTGACCCCGAATCTGGATTTGCTCCAAATAAATCTCGCTTATCTCCACATATGCGTCCACCTCATCATCGCTCCCCACCGTTACACTCAGCAATAGTCGGTATGTATATACAGATGTTTTGGGCGTGTCCTAACACGGATGCCTTTTACATTTACAGCATTTAGCAGACGCTCTGATCCAGAGCGACTTACAAGAAGAGCTCAGTCTGTCTAGAGAAAGTGTCTCTGGTAGTTTCCAGCAGGTCAGAGAGAAAGACGGTCCTGAGCTCAGATACTGATAGAAACACAGTCACTGATACAGAGAGAAAAGGAGCAGAGCTGAACTCAGAACAGTGCAATACACTACAACACACTACAATACACTACAATACAATACAATACAATACACTACAAAACACAGTGCAATACAATAAAATATGATATACAAGTGCAGCACAATATACTGCAATCAATACTTAATTCAATGCTGATTTAAGTGCTGTGTAACGAGACGGTCTTCAGTCTGCGTTTGAAGACAGCGAGAGACTCTGCTGTTCGGACCGTGGGAGCTCGTACCACCACCTGGCTGCCAGTACGGAGAACATTCTCGACGCTTGTCTTCCACGCACCTTGAAGGATGGTGGGTGAAGCCGAGATGTACTCGAAGCTTGAAGGGCTCGTGGTTCAGTTTGAGATTCCACCATTGCCATCAACTATTTTGGTCATATGTTCAAGACACTCTCCCTAATATTTTGGAAAAATCTGTGAAGAAAGATCCGTGGACTTTCCTCCTACTTGACTGCAGGATTGTTTTCTACTCATCGAAAAAGGGTCTCTTCAGCCGAACTCACAGCAGCCAAAAAGACAAGATGGTTTGAACCCTCCGTTCCTGTGCATCTTCTTCGGCTTACTTATTTCCGGGACAATCGCTGTGTTGGAATGTACTCAGCCCGGATACATAAGGCCAAAATAGGAACGATGGTGTCCTGGTCAAATACTGGGAAAGAACTGTTAAAAGATAAGAGAGCATAGCAACCTTTTGCTAACCTCATATATACAGAGTTCAGAGTATCTATTTAGGTATTCGTCTTTTATGTTTATGTCTTCTACATACACAACAGTGGCAGGAGATTAAAGTGGGTCAGCATATTAGACTGACGGAGATATACCTCATCCTCATTCTAGTCCTGCTTATCTAATCAACCAGGGCCACTCAGACCATTTGATCACATCAACTAATTGAAGACTGCTTCTGAATATGAAACTGAGGTATTGCTTTATTTGAAGGATCATGAATTGGAGGTTTATTGAGGTCTGTTTTTGTTCAGTGAAGCCCAAATTAGACACTTGTAAATTATTTATTCACTGTGTGTTAAGCTTTATTGATTTGATTTGTATTGTGTAGTACAAAACGAGAGGTTTAGGTGAAAATCTCTAAAAACTGCATTATTAGTTAGTAAAATGTCACAAACACATTAAGATCTTGTTATGCAAATTATTAAGCATGATGGTGAGAAAAAGGTAGGTGTTTCTAATAAAGTGGCCAGTGAGTGGAAGCACAAGGTGGGTGTTTCTAATAAAGTGGCCAGTGAGTGGAAGCACAAGGTGGGTGTTTCTAATAAAGTGGCCAGTGAGTGGAAGCACAGGATGGGTGTTTCTAATAAAGTGGCCAGTGAGTGGAAGCACAGGATGGGTGTTTCTAATAAAGTGGCCAGTGAGTGGAAGCACAAGGTGGGTGTTTCTAATAAAGTGGCCAGTGAGTGGAAGCACAAGGTGGGTGTTTCTAATAAAGTGGCCAGTGAGTGGAAGCACAAGGTGGGTGTTTCTAATAAAGTGGCCAGTAAGTGGAAACACAAGGTGGGTGTTTCTAATAAAGTGGCCAGTGAGTGGAAGCACAAGGTCAGTGTTTCTAATAAAGTGGCCAGTGAGTGGAAGCACAAGGTGGGTGTTTCTAATAAAGTGGCCAGTGAGTGGAAGCACAATGTAGGTGTTTCTAATAAAGTGGCCAGTGAGTGGAAGCACAAGGTGGGTGTTTCTAATAAAGTAGCCAGTGAGTGGAAGCACAATGTAGGTGTTTCTAATAAAGTGGCCAGTGAGTGGAAGCACAAGGTGGGTGTTTCTAATAAAGTGGACACATATACTGTATACATACACGTGTATAAATTCTGGTTGGACTCACCAACCCTGCATCTAAACTGTGGTTCCATCAAGGCAAAGGTGGACATTTTGAACCAAACAGTTAGTCTTTCAAACTCGGGTCATGCGAAATAAGCGAAGTGTTGTTCTATAGCTGAAAATAACTCTCTAATGGTGGGACGCTGAGTAGGAGGGGCACTGCTTTTGCCATTTGTGTGATTGGTCCTGTGACAGTAGGTGATGTCTATTCCCTTTGACACCTTAAAGGCCGGTAATGAGATGTTTTGGACGAGCCGAGAGAATGGCTACCTCAGTTTAGAGTTCGTGTCTGTGCTCTTTAGTCTTTCTGAGGTGTTGAGAGGTTTATTTGCAGCCCCATCGTTATCTTCTCTATTTTCTGAGGACAGTTTTTTTGGCGTGTGCGTGTTGGGAGAGACCGTCACTACCCCCTGCTGGTGGTAAAAATCACATTTGCTCGCGCTTCTTGAAGACGCATATGCATTTCAGCTTTTAGGCAGGGTTTAAGTGTATGAATATACAGTAGATGCCTTTATATTCGTTGTGTATAGATTCAAATCAATGCATCTCCTTTCAGTGTGTAGTGTGGGTTGTGTTCTCTCACATCCAGGAACCCTCTATTGCACTGATCTGTGTAAATCTGCACGGCTGCACCACAGGCAGGACACTGTAGGGGGTCAGACGTCAGATTTATTCAGATATGAACTGATCTCTGCGCTGAGGCTGAATATCTATAATATCTATAATCTACAGTGATATACGGTGATCAAGCTGCTTTAAATGTGTTTTACAGTTTTACCCATCCTGAACATTTATATTATAATGTTTAAAGATCCTTCAGGTACAGATACTGTAGTATTACTGTATCAGTGCTGTAATAAAACGGAAAAATATAAAATCATCAGTTTTACTGTGAAAATAGGCACCAAACCTATTTCAAATCTGCAGGATCATCTCCACTGAAATTAATAAAATAATTTAATAAATTAAATGTAGTTTTGCAGTGTCGCATTACTTAAATATTAAACCCTAATGCTATCTATCTATCTATCTATCTATCTATCTATCTATCTATCTATCTATCTATCTATCTATTAACAAGGCAGCTTACCTAGTATGACCTGTATTTAATTTAAATATGTATAGAATTTAATATAGTTTTTTTTTTCTTTCTATCTGATCAGCACTATGATATGTTAATTTCAGCAAGCTATGGAAATCAGTCTCTATGACAGATGCAGTATTGTTGTCACGATTGGCCCCTCCCAGTCCAGTCCATGTGCATGTGTTTTGATCTTAGTCCAGCCCCCTTGTTTTGTGACTCTGCCCCTGATTGTCTCCACCTGTGTTTCCACCTGTCCCTCGTTTACCCTCATGTATTTAAGCCCTGTGTTTTCCCCTGTCTGGTCTTTGTCTGAACTCTTTGAGTTGTTGGATGTTGGTCTTCATTCTGGAGCCTGTATAGGTATAGATTCTATATAGCACTCAAACTAGTTCTTCTGTTGTTATGATGTGAAGCCTGTAACAATAGAAGAACCCTTGATAACACTTTATTTGGGGGCAGTTGTGGGCTGGAGGTCAGGGCACCAGCCCTGTGACCAGAAGGTCGCCGGTTCGATCCCCTGAGCTGATGGCACATGACTGAGGTGTCCTTGAGCAAGACACCTAACCCCCCAACTGCTCCCCGGGTGCTGTGGATTGGGCTGCCCACTGCTCCGGGCAAGTGTGCTCACTGCCCCCTAGTGTGCGTATGTGGTGTTTTACTTCATGGATGGGTTAAATGCGGAGGTGAAGTTTCCCCGTTGTGGGACTAATAAGGGTCTCTTAATTGGATAGTCCACTTTTGATGCTTTGTAGATACTTAATTTACAAATAAATATCTACTAAATACACCATAAAAACTCTGAACCTGGGTCTAATAGCCCTAACCTTAATGTCAACCCAAAACCTAAATCCAACCCTCACCCTGGCCTTAATCCTAACCTTGGTCCAAATCCTAAAACCCAAAACTCACCACTGCTTAGAATCAGTGAAGTTTCAAAAGATAGTTTGTTAGCAATTTGAATATCTGTAGATCCTCAGGGGACGATAGCGGACTATCCCAACAAAGTGAGACCGAACCCTTTCGGTGCTATATAGAACCCTTTTCAAAAAATGTCTATATAGAACCACATAAAACACATTGTCCATCAAGCTGAAGAACAATTCCATGATGCATAGAAGCCTTTAATCATATAAAGGGATCTTTGAGTGTTCATGCTTCTATATAAAACCAAAGACCCCTTGAAGAACCACCCCAATTTTTAAGTGTAGTTGTTCATTACTGTAAACCAGTGACTGTAGAATGTGGTGCCACACGCTTCTGTTCGTCCACCAAGTTTGGAACCAGGGTTGGTCAGGTATGCCCACTAATTTAGCCCATCCCCGTCTCCCAGCGCCAAGGCCAAGAACGTTGCCGACTGCCTTTGTTGAACCTGAGATGGTAGCAAAGGAGCAACACATCCTGGAAGCAGCAAATCAGTGGGGACTTTTTTCCCAGGTGTCCTGTTTGTCTGGTAAGTGTAATTTACCAAAAGTAAAAGGTGCTGTTCATGCAAGTTATATGGTTTTCAACTTAACCAGAAATTTTAAACTTATTTTAAATTTTAAAACCACAAATTTTAAACTTTGTTTTCCAATTTTCTCCCAATTTCCAATTCCACCCACTAGGTCTCTCCCAGTCACACAATACCGCCATCGCTAGGAGGGTTAAGGCAAACACAGGCTTCTGCCGAGTCCTGTGAAAAGCCAGTACAGCTGAACGTGCTCGGAGGAGAACACTAATCACCAGATCTGTTACGTCAGCCACCGCACTGAGTGATGGGGGCAGGCAGGGGGCCATCCTGCCCACCCAAAGACAGCGAGGTCAACTGTGCTCTCATGGACTCTTGGCTGCAGCATCGCCAGGGAACGAGCTCGTGGTCTCCAGATCATGGGGCCAGATTGGTTGCCTTGTTTTTTCAGCTTTTTCGCATCACTGATTTTCACATCTGCACCACCGATGCTCAGTTTCTAAACCCTTAGCGTGTCACTTCACCGTAGAGGCTCTGGGTGTCACATTAACCGAGACGGAGATCACACTGAGGCAGCTGACGCTATGGTGATATGCTGTTGATGTCATTTGTCCATCGCCAGCCAGCTAACATTAGAGGTGAAGAGAGGCAAGTGAGATGTCAGATTTAGTAGCAACCAGTGACTAAGAAGTGTGTAATGTTACATCATTAAGCAGGTGCTGCAGCCAGTCTCTTCCAGCCAAGGCTGTCAATCACTTCATTCTGCAGCACAACCTCGCCTTGTGACTGTGCAGTGTTTAAAACCTGATATCTGGGGGGAAATTAAAAAAGTGGCAGTACCAGCATAAAGTGCTAGAAATGAAGCTAGAAATGAAAGAAATCAGGGAACAAACAGTGTAAATGTTCCCTCAAAGGTTCTACAGTGGTTTTAAGGTCTGATTGTGGAGCTTAAATCAGTTCCTCCAGGTGAAAAGTTGGTATTTGTTCCTTTTCATAACCGAATGTTTTAAAACAGAGCAGTAGAGTAAAAGCCTGGAGGCGAGGCGGGGTGTGTGGAGTCAGTACAGCTTAGAACAGATCATTTTTCTGCTATTTTAACTACAATAATCTACACTCACTGGCCACTTTATTAGGTAAAAATTTTCCCTTTTCCCTTCAGAACTGTCTTAATTCTTCATGACAGACTTTCAACAAGGTGTTGGAAACGTTCCTCAGAGATTCTGGTTGGTTATTTGAGTTCCTGTTGTCTTTCTATCATCTGGAACCAGTCTGCCCGTTCTCCTCTGACCCCTCACATCAACAAGGCATTTTCGTCCACACAACTGACCGCTCACTGGATATTTCCTCTTTTTCGGACCGTTCTCTGTAAACCCTAGAGATGGTTGTGCGTGAAAATCCCAGCAGATCAGCAGTTTCTGAAATACTCAGACCAGCCTGTCTGGCACCAACAACCACGCCACGTTCAAAGCCCCTTAAATCCCCTTTCTTCCCCGTTCTGATGCTCGGTCTGCACTTCAGCAGGTTGTCTTGACCACCTCTACATGCCTAAATGCACTGAGTTGCGGCCGTGTGATTGGCTGATTAGCTATTTGTGTTAACAAGCAACTGAACTGTACCTAATAAAGTGGCTGGTGTCTATACACGACTATGGAATATGTAAATTAAATGACCTAAAGAAACAAAAGCCAAGTAAATATTATAAAATATATAAGTCCCCAGGAGTCGAGTCACTGGTGTTACTGCGTAACAAAAATCTCTTATTTTGAAATAAAAGTCACTCTGATGACGTCGCTCGACCTCCTTCAACCTGTTGTCTGAGGATCTATGGAGAAAAGCTCATGGTGAGTCCACTGTGTCTCTCAGCTCTCAGAGATCTTCTCATTCAGCTCATGATCTCATATGAAGCTTCTAGCTGACGTCACTGGTGTGACTGACTTTATTCTGGGGTCACTGTGAAACAACAGAACACCAATGGATTAAATTCCATATTTTATTGGACGTTCCCTGATGGACAGCGTGTGGTTTGATGTTCTGTAGCAGCCGTTCATTAAAACGTCTCTGGTGTTTCCTTTATTATGAGGATCGGTCACACCAGTGACTCGTATGGAGAGATAGGAAAGTGGACGTTTCTGTAGAATGACCTTAATAGGCATGAATCTTAATGTAATATAAATAGAATGTGTAGAAAAATGAAAGCAGGTGTCTAAAGGCTAAAGAAGCATCCCAGTGATCTCATAGAGATCTTCATAGAGGACGTGGATGACTCTGTTCCTCTGAATAAAAACGTTGTGGTCTCAGAAACGCTGCTCTGGGTACAAACCTGACAGAAACATCTTAGTCTGCTACAGAAGAGCGTCACCGGAACAAGAGCTGATAACATCGAGCGCTGACTCGCCGCTGGCTGCAGTTCAAACACGCATATCCAGAGAGCTGAAATATCGAGTGGTTGAAGTGATCGTTTGGCAAAACAGGCACAACAACATAGACCTGAAGGAGCTGCCGCTGCTTATAGCCGCGCTAATGTGCTTCAGTCCATGTTTACAGTCCCAGAAACCACATAATCAAGACCATTAGGGACCCCGAACCCCTGCACCCGCTTTGCTTTGAGTCTGTATGATGTAGGCATGCCATCAGCACCATGCCAATTGGTGGGGGGTAACTATTTCTTGTTAGGTACGTTAGCCTAGTCGCCTCAGTGAAAGAACCAAAGCAGCAAACTTCAGGCTCCAAACGTGTCGTGGTCGACTGACTGCATTTAAACTCAATTAAAAATGGCCCTATTAAGAACGTTCGGTTCCATACAGAACCATCTGCGTGTTTAAAGCTCATTTCCATGGTGAAATCGTTCTTCAGATTGATGGAAGATGTGCTGGATACGGTTCCGTATAGGGCCTTTTTGAATCTATAGGTTCTATATAGCAGCAAAAGGGGTTCTTCTATTGTTACGATGTCAAGCTTGTAACAAAAGCAGAAGACTATAGAACCGAAGTCAACATTGTCCATCAATCTGAAGAACTGTCTTTTATAAGAGTATTGGCAATCCTCAAACAGTCAGTGAGTAAGAATAATAATAATAATAATAATAATAATAATAATAATATATATATTTTTCTTTTTTAATTAATTAATTAATTAATTAATTAATTAATATATATTACATATCTATTTTTTCCAGCTGTTTGAAGTCGTACATACTGTATAAACACATCACACACCCTTTATTTTTAGTTGTTTTTATAGATAGATAACATGCTTTTTATGTGAAATAAACCTTGAAGAACCCTCTATAGATGTAGAAGAACCATATAGGGATTGGAGATGATGTTTTGAACAAGGTCAAGCTTGTAATGAAAGCCGAAGCTTTGGTTCTGTACAGAACCGAATGTGTGTACTAAAGTGTCCCGTAGCTCCTGTACAAACATGTAAGTAAACTATTTGCACAAAATGACACAAAGTTAAAACGCCGTCATGCTCGGTTGATTTTTCATCAAACTACCGCTTTAAAGCAGGCCTGACTTCTCTTGTTCCTCACTCTGTCGCCGAGTCGCAGCGTCTTGAGAATAAGCCTCTAAACTCATCATCCACTGCTGCAAGTAATTAAGCTGAGCAATTAATCAATCATTTAAGGGAAGCAATAATGCAGGACAGATAAATACATTAGCGCTTAGCTCAGGGACAGACTTCCCCCACAAGAGTTTTGCAGCGATAAGCACTCGAGGCTTATTGTGGAAACGGCTCTATCTGATCCCCTGCCTCTTATTATTCCTGTGATAATGTCGGATCATCACTCACTTCGCTTTTCGTCATTAACACTTAGTTCCTCCTTATAGTTTGGGGGGTTCAGCTTGGAGAAACTTCTAAACCGATCACTTCCAGCCTTCATAACTTCAGAATGGTTTGAGATACAAACATGATCCACATATCAGGAGATTCAGCAGACCCGCCTCTAACCAGCGAGCATGAGGTCACCGAGCTGTGACATCAGCTTCAGGGAGTAATTCGGCTCGGAAAATCACCTAAAATCCTGGTATTATTGCTCTGCTGTTTGGCCTTCATTCCAACAAAGGGTTAAAACTGCGACACGATGCACAGTCAGACTCCGCCTCACCATCCAGACTGATTTCATCCACCTGTGACCATTTTAACGCTTTAACAATGTTCGAATTGCTGTTAATTTACAGAAATATGCAAATTCACAAAAAAACATGATTTTTATTTCACAGGGATTTGCATTGATTTTAATGGTTGGTTCTGTTATTATTATATCTTAGAATAACTAATTGAACTAGTGAAACTGTTGAATTACAGTGAAAAGCAGTATTTCTGTAAAAATCAATTACTGTAAATTTACAGATTTTTACCGTCGTTGAGAAAACACTTTTACAGTTAATCAGGCTTTGTCTGGCACATTGTGTCATGGTTGGCCCCTCCCGGTCCGGTCCATGTGCATTTGTTTGGGTCCCAGTCCAGCCCCTTGTTTCGTGACTCCACCCCTGATTGTTCCCACCTGTGTTTCCACCTGCCCCTCGTTTACCCTCATGTATTTTAGCCCTGTGTTTTCCCCTGTGTGTTTGATTTGTTTGCTGTGTTTATCCTGTGTTTCTTAGTTATGTCTGTCCACCCTAAGCTCGCTGTAGATTATTGGACCCTGGACTGGCTCGGCCACGATCCTGGGTTTGCCCATAATAAAAGTCGCTTATCTCAGCACATGCGTCCGCCTCCTCGCTCCCCAGCGTTACACACTGCTGATATTCTTCATTCATTTATTTATTATTATCAAAAATTCAGAACTCAAACATTGGCATAGATTTTAAAACATCCATCCATCCATCCATCCATCCATCCATCTTCTAAGCCGCTTCTCCGTCAGGGTCGCGGGGGGATGCTGGAGCCTATCCCAGCAGTCTTCGGGCGGAAGGCAGGATACACCCTGGACAGGTCGCCAGTCCATCACAGGGCAGACAGACAGTCACTCACACCCAGGGGTAATTTAGCATCTCCAATTGGCCTGACTGCACGTCTTTGGACTGTGGGAGGAAACCGGAGAACCTGGAGGAACCCCACGCAGACACCGGGAGAACATGCAAACTCCACACAGAGAGGACCCCGGTCACCCAGCCGGGTGTCTGTTCTAAAAACCCGTCTAAAGTCCAGTTCTGTAGAAAACATCTACAAAATCTGGAAAATAATCTCTATAATTACACTACAGCCACTCCCTCGTCTGTCATGATTGTGAGAACATTGACAGATATATGACTAGAAAGAACATTAAGAGGCCTACGACAGCGTTAATTAATTAATTAATATGTTAATGCCATGAATCATTAGCGTCACATTAAAACTTCTGTACATCCAAAGCTTAAAAATGATACAGAAAATGGTTCTATGTAGAACTATAGATACCCAAAGATCTCTTTGCGTGATCAAAGGGTTCTTCAGATTAATGGAGAATGTGTTGCAGATGGTTCTATATAGAACCTTTTTGAAAAGGGTTCTATATAGCATCCAGTCATGACTGTATGAAGCTGCTTTGTGCACTGGGGCTCAGTCCTGGTGGAACATTTGAGGTTCTACTCCAAACTTCCCGCGAAGTTGGAAGCGTAGAATTGGTCTGAAGGTTAAGATTTCCCTTCACTGGAACTAAGGGTTCTAGTCCAATCCCTGTAAAACAGCATCATATCATCATCCCTCCTCCACCAAACTTTACAGCTGGACCTCACTGACCCATTCTTTCACTAATGTGTGTGAAGGCGGGCTGCACGGCTAAGGGCTCGATTTTATACACCTGTGACAAGAAAAGAATGAAAGACCTGAATACAATGATTCAGAGGTGTGTCCCAATACTTTTGTCCATATAGTGTATAAATACAGAGAGATATTGGTTGGTTAGTGTAGTGGGTAACTCCTCTGCCTTCTACGCTGTAGACTGGGGTTCAGTGCCCCGCCTGGGTAACAACCCTACACTATACCAATAAGAGTCCTTGGGCAAGAGTCCTAACGCCACCTGCGCCCCACCTGTGTGAAATGATCACATTGTAAGTCGCTCTGGATTAGAGCGTCTGCCAAATGCAGTTAATGTAATGTAAAGATATAAATGCAAATGTCTACAGAGGTTAAAATACACGTCTTTATTCATAAGATTTAAAAAATGTTCTTTATTCATTCACACTGACTGTATATATGATGCATAATTCACACACTGATTGGATGGAACATGTAGGCGCGGTTGCTCTCTGTTGCTTTGACAGTGAAAACTGGAAACTGCATTCACTCTTTGGACATCACATGACTCTACACACAATGAAAATAATAATTATTGATTATTGATTATTGAGCCTTGCGCCTAATGAGCGCTGGGATAGGCTCACCGCCCCGTAACCCTGAGGGAGAAGCGGCTTAGAAAATTGTGTGTGTGTGTGTGTGTGTGTGTGTTATTTAATTATTTAAAGTAATAATACACATTCTAATGCCCTGCGATGGACTGGTGACCTGTCCAGAGTGTTTTCTGGCCTCCTCCTAATGACCACTGGGATAGGCTTCAGCTCCCCCGTGACCCAGGAGGATAAGCGGTATAGAAGGGGTGTGTGTGTGTCTGTGTGTGTGTGTGTGTGCATTTTAATGAGGGTATTTACAGACAACATTCAGCCGTAAAGTTAGCTGTTACTACTCGCTTTACTGTGAATGGAAACCTTTAGTGCGTCTTGGCTGATCAACTACATTTGGGGTGAGCGGGGAAAATGTGGACTGAGAGGATTCCGATTTTCACCCTTTTGCTCACTGTAAGAAATCTGACTTGACTTTTTGCCAAAATGTTGATTACTGCATTAGGAAAATGACTAAAGCGTTCATCATAACATAATCAGATTGGGAATAACAGAGACAGTTAAATCTTCATGTAGCAGAGTGATTTAACAAGATTTGCCCCTGTTCTCCTTCTCCCTGGTGATCTACAAGATAAGGTAGCCCCCATTCGGATTCTGCTCCAAGTGGACCTCATCACTGTGATGGATGTCTCCATTAATTCTCCCTGCAGGAAGCGATGGTAAATACAGGAGAACCAGCAGACTGTTCCAATCTCACAGCTTTCATCAGGACATCATCAGCGTTTCCTTTAGGGTTCCTTCCTCCTGCTGTTAGCCGTAAAACCTAACGAGAAACTGTACACCAGACTCGGTTTATATCACAATACCTACATTTAGAGTCGGTTATTCATTCAGCCTAATGAGAAACTGTAGAACGGACTCGGTTTATATCACAATACCTACATTTAGAGCCGGTTATTCATTCAGCCTAATGAGAAACTGTAGAACAGACTCGGTTTATATCACAATACCTACATTTAGAGTCGGTTATTCATTCAGTCTAATGAGAAACTGTAGAACGGACTCGGTTTATATCACAATACCTACATTTAGAGTCGGTTATTCATTCAGCCTAATGAGAAACTGTAGAACGGACTCGGTTTATATCACAATACCTACATTTAGAGTCGGTTATTCATTCAGTCTAATGAGAAACTGTAGAACGGACTCGGTTTATATCACAATACCTACATTTAGAGTCGGTTATTCATTCAGTCTAATGAGAAACTGTAGAACGGACTCGGTTTATATCACAATACCTACATTTAGAGTCGGTTATTCATTCAGTCTAATGAGAAACTGTAGAACGGACTCGGTTTATATCACAATACCTACATTTAGAGTCGGTTATTCATTCAGCCTAATGAGAAACTGTAGAACGGACTCGGTTTATATCACAATACCTACATTTAGAGTCGGTTATTCATTCAGCCTAATGAGAAACTGTAGAACGGACTCGGTTTATATCACAATACCTACATTTAGAGTCGGTTATTCATTCAGCCTAATGAGAAACTGTAGAACGGACTCGGTTTATATCACAATACCTACATTTAGAGCCTGTTATTCATTCAGTCTAATGAGAAACTGTAGAACGGACTCGGTTTATATCACAATACCTACATTTAGAGTCGGTTATTCATTCAGTCTAATGAGAAACTGTAGAACGGACTCGGTTTATATCACAATACCTACATTTAGAGTCGGTTATTCATTCAGCCTAATGAGAAACTGTAGAACGGACTCGGTTTATATCACAATACCTACATTTAGAGTCGGTTATTCATTCAGCCTAATGAGAAACTGTAGAACGGACTCGGTTTATATCACAATACCTACATTTAGAGCCGGTTATTCATTCAGTCTAATGAGAAACTGTAGAACGGACTCGGTTTATATCACAATACCTACATTTAGAGCCGGTTATTCATTCAGCCTAATGAGAAACTGTAGAACGGACTCGGTTTATATCACAATACCTACATTTAGAGTCGGTTATTCATTCAGCCTAATGAGAAACTGTAGAACGGACTCGGTTTATATCACAATACCTACATTTAGAGTCGGTTATTCATTCAGCCTAATGAGAAACTGTAGAACGGACTCGGTTTATATCACAATACCTACATTTAGAGTCGGTTATTCATTCAGTCTAATGAGAAACTCTAGAACGGACTCGGTTTATATCACAATACCTACATTTAGAGCCGGTTATTCATTCAGTCTAATGAGAAACTGTAGAACGGACTCGGTTTATATCACAATACCTACATTTAGAGTCGGTTATTCATTCAGCCTAATGAGAAACTGTAGAACGGACTCGGTTTATATCACAATACCTACATTTAGAGTCGGTTATTCATTCAGCCTAATGAGAAACTGTAGAACGGACTCGGTTTATATCACAATACCTACATTTAGAGTCGGTTATTCATTCAGCCTAATGAGAAACTGTAGAACGGACTCGGTTTATATCACAATACCTACATTTAGAGCCGGTTATTCATTCAGCCTAATGAGAAACTGTAGAACGGACTCGGTTTATATCACAATACCTACATTTAGAGCCGGTTATTCATTCAGTCTAATGAGAAACTGTAGAACGGACTCGGTTTATATCACAATACCTACATTTAGAGCCGGTTATTCATTCAGTCTAATGAGAAACTGTAGAACGGACTCGGTTTATATCACAATACCTACATTTAGAGCCGGTTATTCATTCAGTCTAATGAGAAACTGTAGAACGGACTCGGTTTATATCACAATACCTACATTTAGAGCCGGTTATTCATTCAGTCTAATGAGAAACTGTAGAACGGACTCGGTTTATATCACAATACCTACATTTAGAGCCGGTTATTCATTCAGCCTAATGAGAAACTGTAGAACGGACTCGGTTTATATCACAATACCTACATTTAGAGCCGGTTATTCATTCAGCCTAATGAGAAACTGTAGAACGGACTCGGTTTATATCACAATACCTACATTTAGAGCCGGTTATTCATTCAGCCTAATGAGAAACTGTAGAACGGACTCGGTTTATATCACAATACCTACATTTAGAGCCGGTTATTCATTCAGTCTAATGAGAAACTGTAGAACGGACTCGGTTTATATCACAATACCTACATTTAGAGCCGGTTATTCATTCAGTCTAATGAGAAACTGTAGAACGGACTCGGTTTATATCACAATACCTACATTTAGAGTCGGTTATTCATTCAGTCTAATGAGAAACTGTAGAACGGACTCGGTTTATATCACAATACCTACATTTAGAGCCGGTTATTCATTCAGTCTAATGAGAAACTGTAGAACGGACTCGGTTTATATCACAATACCTACATTTAGAGCCGGTTATTCATTCAGCCTAATGAGAAACTGTAGAACAGACTCGGTTTCTTTACCTTGTGTTTGTGAATTGCACATCGTTGGCCTTGTCCCCAGCGTACAGTGATCCCCCAGGTTCTCTGAGTCTTTTCATGATATTATCTACTGTAGATGGTGGAAAATCCAAAGTCTTCGCAAGTTCTAAATGAGGTAATGTTTTTCATGAAATGGTAAAATGTCCCAGTTTCAACATCTGATATGGGTTCTATGTTCTATTGTGAATAAAATATGGATCTATAAGATGTGCAAATCATTACTTTCTGTTTTTATTTACATGTACATACATTTTACATAGCATCTTAACTTCTGTGGAATTAGGGTTGTAAAATATACGAAAACAACCATAAAATATATCCTACATCACAAAAAGTCACATAAAATCACAGAAATATTATGCAGTGAAGAATCTCAGTGACTAAACACTGTAAACGATAACATCTGTTAATAGTTGTGCAATATGCCTGGGTGTATAAACAACTGGCAGTACAATATACAATATTTAATGAAGTGGCAGTGCACAGTAATATGAGTAGAGAGATATAATGTTTATTATTTCAGGTGAAAGTCCTCCAGCGTCTCTCTTGGTAAACCAGTCTTTTAATAGAACGTCATTAATTAGTGACGCTGACGTCTATTAAAATGATCAGAAGCACAAAACACTGAAGGTAAACAGTTTCCATCAGGGAGAACCGAGTGGCTCTGAAATCACTTTTTACACACAAGCAAAGTTTCAGTTTCAGATTTATTTACAACTTAGTTCCAAGTTTAAGTTGAATAAAAACTGGCTTTAAACTCAGGATCACAGATGAGCTCCTTTACTATGTTGATCTGTAGGCGTCTGTTCATAAACATAAACCAGCCCAAACTCATTTACTATAAAATGAACTGGTGTTTGTAGAAATTCAGAAAAAAGCCGCGTCAGTCTCGACTGCATATGTGGACATATTTCTATATTGAGCTCTATTTACACAAAGTTAGGTTAGTTCATCATTTATGTTGAACAGACTCTCCCAAAGTTTTACGCTGCTGCGCTGACGTTGAACCGCGTGCTGCACTGGGTCGGTATGACCAACAGGTCAAAACCAGCTCTAAACAAAGTGACCGCTGGGCCCTGATTGGTGCTCTGGCTTTGCGCTTCTTTCGTTTTGACATGTTACGTTTTTATACACACAGAAACCAAAAGGAACGACAGATTTCTCAAAATGTAGGAGGAAAAAGTCGGATATTAGACTCTGAAATGTAGTGGAGTGAAAGGAGAAAGTCGCCCAGAACGGAGAAACTTCAGTACAGATACACCAAAAATACTAAAGTACAGAAACTAATTACATTTACTCAGTTACTCAGTTACTGTCCACCAGTGAGTGTGCGTTTATTAAATGACCTCCTTTCCACCTTTTTCCTGATATTTATCTACTCATTAATTTTTCTTTTGGACAACCTGCTGAAGCCAAAGAAACAGGCAACAATGTTTATTCTATTCTATTCTATTCTATTCTATTCTATTCTATTCTATTCTATTCTATTCTATTCTATCTCCCTCTGGTGGAAGGGGTGGGTCACATGGCACTGCTCTGTATTCCACACCTCTAGAGCCCATTCTGCCATCGGGAGCAAGTGGAAGCCGTGACAGTTCACTGTTAAATATCAGTGTAATTATCAAATATATTATATAGATTTAATTATCTGAATGCTATTAAGAACGTCTAGGAAGATTTCAGGATCTGCGATGGAGGTCGTTCCTTTAATGTCTGGTTCTTTAATGTGTGAAGCCTTATGTGGATTTTATGTAACCCAAACAACCTCCTGTCTGCCCTCAGCTGACCTCAGCTGACCGGCTCTGTCTGAGAGCTCACAGTGAGAGCACAGTCTGGCCTCTCTGGGTAACCGGCTCTGTCTGAGAGCTCACAGTGAGAGCACAGTCTGGCCTCTCTGGGTAACCGGCTCTGTCTGAGAGCTCACAGTGAGAGCGCAGTCTGGCCTGTCTGGGTAACCGGCTCTGTCTGACAGCTCACAGTGAGAGCGCAGTCTGGCCTGTCTGGGTAACCGGCTCTGTCTGAGAGCTCACAGTGAGAGCGCAGTCTGGCCTGTCTGGGTAACCGGCTCTGTCTGAGAGCTCACAGTGAGAGCGCAGTCTGGCCTCTCTGGGTAACCGGCTCTGTCTGAGAGCTCACAGTGAGAACGCAGTCTGGCCTCTCTGGGTAACCGGCTCTGTCTGAGAGCTCACAGTGAGAACGCAGTCTGGCCTCTCTGGGTAACCGGCTCTGTCTGAGAGCTCACAGTGAGAGCGCAGTCTGGCCTGTCAGGGTAACCGGCTCTGTCTGAGAGCTCACAGTGAGAGCGCAGTCTGGCCTCTCTGGGTAACCAGCTCTGTCTGAGAGCTCACAGTGAGAGCGCAGTCTGGCCTCTCTGGGTAACCGGCTCCGTCTGAGAGCTCACAGTGAGAGCACAGTCTGGCCTCTCTGAGTAACCGGCTCTGTCTGAGAGCTCACAGTGAGAGCGCAGTCTGGCCTCTCTGGGTAACCGGCTCTGTCTGAGAGCTCACAGCGAGAGCGCAGTCTGGCCTCTCTGGGTAACCGGCTCTGTCTGAGAGCTCACAGTGAGAGCGCGGTCTGGCCTCTCTGGGTAACCGGCTCTGTCTGAGAGCTCACAGCGAGAGCGCAGTCTGGCCTCTCTGGGTAACCGGCTCTGTCTGAGAGCTCACAGTGAGAACGCAGTCTGGCCTCTCTGGGTAACCGGCTCTGTCTGACAGCTCACAGTGAGAACGCAGTCTGGCCTCTCTGGGTAACCGGCTCTGTCTGAGAGCTCACGGTGAGAACGCAGTCTGGCCTGTCTGGGTAACCGGCTCTGTCTGACAGCTCACGGTGAGAGCGCAGTCTGGCCTCTCTGGGTAACCGGCTCTGGCTGAGAGCTCACAGTGAGAGCGCAGTCTGGCCTCTCTGGGTAACCGGCTCTGTCTGAGAGCTCACAGTGAGAGCGCAGTCTGGCCTCTCTGGGTAACCGGCTCTGTCTGAGAGCTCACAGTGAGAGCGCAGTCTGGCCTCTCTGGGTAACCGGCTCTGTCTGAGAGCTCACAGTGAGAGCGCAGTCTGGCCTCTCTGGGTAACCGGGTCTGTCTGAGAGCTCACAGTGAGAGCGCAGTCTGGCCTCTCTGGGTAACCGGGTCTGTCTGAGAGCTCACAGTGAGAGCGCAGTCTGGCCTCTCTGGGTAACCAGGTCTGTCTGAGAGCTCACAGTGAGAGCGCAGTCTGGCCTCTCTGGGTAACCGGCTCTGTCTGAGAGCTCACAGTGAGAGCGCAGTCTGGCCTCTCTGGGTAACCGGCTCTGTCTGAGAGCTCACAGTGAGAGCGCAGTCTGGCCTCTCTGGGTAACCGGCTCTGTCTGAGAGCTCACAGTGAGAGCGCAGTCTGGCCTCTCTGGGTAACCGGCTCTGTCTGAGAGCTCACAGTGAGAGCGCAGTCTGGCCTCTCTGGGTAACCAGCTCTGTCTGAGAGCTCACAGTGAGAGCGCAGTCTGGCCTGTCTGGGTAACCGGCTCTGTCTGAGAGCTCACAGTGAGAGCGCAGTCTGGCCTCTCTGGGTAACCGGCTCTGTCTGAGAGCTCACAGTGAGAGCGCAGTCTGGCCTCTCTAGGTAACCAGCTCTGTCTGAGAGCTCACAGTGAGAGCGCAGTCTGGCCTGTCTGGGTAACCGGCTCTGTCTGAGAGCTCACGGTGAGAGCGCAGTCTGGCCTCTCTGGGTAACCGGCTCTGTCTGAGAGCTCACAGTGAGAGCGTAGTCTGGCCTCTCTGGGTAACCGGCTCTGTCTGAGAGCTCACAGTGAGAGCGCAGTCTGGCCTCTCTGGGTAACCGGCTCTGTCTGAGAGCTCACAGTGAGAGCGCAGTCTGGCCTCTCTGGGTAACCGGCTCTGTCTGACAGCTCACAGTGAGAGCACAGTCTGGCCTCTCTGGGTAACCGGCTCTGTCTGAGAGCTCACAGTGAGAGCGCAGTCTGGCCTCTCTGGGTAACCGGCTCTATCTGAGAGCTCACAGTGAGAGCACAATCTGGCCTCTCTGGGTAACCGGCTCTGTCTGAGAGCTCACAGTGAGAGCACAGTCTCTCACTGGCTCATTCCCAAAGTGATACGTCTTTCACTGGAACGTAAATTACAAGTATTTCTCGATCATTTCTGTTGGTTCACACACCATGACCCAGGGTAAACCTCAGTGGATCCTCTTGCACCAGCGCAACATACACTAACACACTACCACCACCACGTCAATGTCACTGCAGTGCTGAGAATGACCCACCACCCAGGTCGCTGCTCTGTGAGGGTCCATGGGGGTCCTGACCACTGAAGAACAGGGTAACAGAGTATCAGAGAAACAGATGGACTACAGTCTGTAACTGTAGAACTACAGAGTGCAGCTATACAGTAAGTGGAGCTGATAGTGGACAGTGAGCATGGAAACAAGGAGGTGGGCTTAATGCAGTGGCTCATCAGTGTGTGTGTGTGTGTGTGTGTATACACAAATGAAAGGTAGACAATGGCCATTTTTTGGAAATAGAAATAAAAACAATACAAAAATTTACATTTAGGGCCAGAAAGTGTTCAGAAACTGCCCTGACCGTGGCCATAACAGTCATGCTGCTTGACGTATCGCTTCTTATCATATTTGTCCTCATATCAGCTCCCACAGTGGAGGCTGAAGGGTCTGTGCTTGGTTCTCGTCCAAGACCACCCGCATAACCAAGACCATATAACTGAACAGCTTCCACTAGCAGGACGCTCGCCTCCACAAACTGCGGCCATAAATTCAAATTACTCGCCGTTCTAGGCTAATGGAGTTCGCTGTGTTCATTACTGCGCTTTATCTGCTTGTTTGGCACTTTCCTCTCAAAGACCTTGTTATCTCGACTCATCTCCACCACTCGGTGCTCAGAGAGCGGACGCTTCTCCCTTTGATTGTCAAACACAGCAACAAACTACCTCCTGAATCAGCTGCTCTAAACTCCAGTGCTGCAGTACATTTCTGCTCCCACAGTTTATTTGTGCAGCACTTTTTACAGCGATGTTCTCACAAAGCAGCTTTACAGAAGTTTAAAAACATAGTTACATCATAGATCCCCCAGTGAGCGAGCCAGAGGCGACGGTGGCGAGGAAAAACTCCCTCAGACTGGAAGAAGAAACCTTGGGAGGAAGCAAGACTCACAAGGGGAGACCCGTCCTCCTCTGGTCAGACAGTGTTTACAGTTAAATACCAGATGAGAGGATCTCTGTCTGAAGACTGGGTGGTAAAGCTTTAGAAACTGCACTGGTAGAGGTGGTCTCTGACTGAGGCAGTCTCTGACTGAGGCCATCTCTGACTGAGGCAGTTTCTGACTGAGGCGGTCTCTGACTGAGGCAGTTTCTGACTGAGGTGGTCTCTGACTGAAGCGGTCTCTGACTGAGGCAGTCTCTGACTGAGGGAGTCTCTGATTGAGACAGTTTCTGACTGAGGTGGTCTCTGACTGAAGCGGTCTCTGACTGAGGCAGTTTCTGACTGAGGTGGTCTCTGACTGAAGCGGTCTCTGACTGAGGCAGTCTCTGACTGAGGCCGCCTCTGACTGAGGCGGTCTCTGATTGAGGCAGTCTCTGACTGAAGTGGTCTCTGATTGAGGCAGTCTCTGACTGAAGGAGTCTCTGATTGAGGCAGTCTCTGACTGAAGCAGTCTCTGAGGCAGTCTCTGACTGAGGTGGTCTCTGACTAAGGCAGTTTCTAACTGAGGCAGTCTCTGACTAAGGCAGTCTCTGACTGAGGCAGTCTCTGACTGAGTCTTTATGAAAGTGGCAGTGAGCTGAAACAGTCCCATCCTTTCTCAATGCTGGTACATCTGGATGGCACAGTGATGTAATTGAAGGTGGTGCAGCACAAATGAGCAGGAGAGCGGGTGGTGATGGTGAGGAGGAAGCCGCCCTGGTGGTCAATTAAACTTAGATTGGTCCAAAATGGACAGAGCGCCCCAGGCTCCCCCTCAGACAGTAAAAAGAGACTGTGGGCGAATTGGAATACGAGATGTTGCCTTTTGGGATGAGTAAGTTGCCTGTGTTGAAATCCCACTCACAGCTTCACGTGGTAACAAGAAATTGAAGTTTTATTCAATTAAAAGAATCTTTCATTCCAAGTAGGTTGAATAAAACTAGTTCATTGACTTGTTACCACATGCAGTCATATTTTTAGGTTTAATGGATGAGCTGTGCTTTGCTGACTGGTGTGTTTTGGGATCAATCACACGAGATTTTCTTCTTGTAGGAAATAAATGTTGAGAAAGTTCACACCTAATGACCACAAATGTGGTCACAGTTGAACATCACTGACACTCTACACTGTAAGCGGTGGCTCATTAGATCAACCTAAAAACTTCAGGTGGTAATTGAAATAGGTTTAATTAAATTAAAACCTTGAATGAACGTTTCTTTAAATCAATCAACACGTTTACATATAGATAATTTGATAACTGCAGAAAATCCTAGAATCCTGGGATACCATAGCAATGGTCTAGCAATACCTTAGCAACCACCTGGGATACCAGCGCAGAGTTATAGGAAGACAATAGCAACCAAACATAAATGCATAGCCAGAGCATTTTCAAGCCAAACGTTTCTCTTCTTCTCATGACTGTCTTTGGTACATAAATCCTCAGAAACATCAAGAGTGAACCCATCCATCCATCCATCCATCCATCCATTTTCTAAGCCGCTTCTCCGTCAGGGTCGCGGGGGGGTGCTGGAGCCTATCCCAGCAGTCTTCGGGCGGAAGGCAGGATACACCCTGGACAGGTCGCCAGTCCATCACAGGGCAGACAGACAAACACAGACAGTCACTCACACCTAGGGGCAATTTAGCACGTCCAATTGGCCTGACTGCATGTCTTTGGACTGTGGGAGGAAACCGGAGAACCCGGAGGAACCCCACGCAGACACAATCAAGAGTGAACCTCAGGGAGAAAAACAAAATACATGAAACTAAGTTTGAAAAGTGAGGTAATCTCCTGAAAGATCGTTTCCACAGACTTTAGCCCACAGATATTTTATTTACTTATTTATTTGTTTTGGTGGTCTTGTGCCACCATACAGCGCGCGTCAAATTAAAAGGACTGACCGGTTCCATAACCGGTGCGAAGGGCAGTGGGAGCTGTAAACAAACAGCCTGTAATGAAAAGCCAGTATATTAACCAAACGTACAGACATAACTCACAGCCCATAGGCTGTGGGGCCCGTTATAGTCATGTCTTATTGCGTTTGGTGGAAAACGAGCTGCTGTTGTACTTACAAAGCTGTTTTTCCCTCTCCGCCGTGTGCGCGTGCTCTTATTACCCCAGCCTCGCGGGGGCTGTTGACCCAGATATGAGGGGTGTAGGGGTGAATATAGTGGCTGCGAAGCTTCAAAGAAAATGACTTTTTGTTGTGTTTGTCTTTTGCCTGCCTGTGTGTCTCTTACAGCACCATTAACGCAGCAGAGCAGGCCTCACGCCACCGAGCTCCGCACTGCTCGTTTCATACAGACCAAATCCAGCGACCGAGAAACTGAGCTCCTTTAATGTTTACAGATAATGACGCACAGCAGACTTCAGAGCAATATCAGCTAAACGTGACCGGGAGACAGAATCCATCAGTTATATGAAGCTGCTGAGTTCTCATGAGAGGAAATACATTCATACAAACAAACAAACAAAGATAAGTTTGTTATCTTGAAATGGCAAGTTAATTATTTTGTTATCTCAAGATAACAGTTTGTTTTGTTGAGATAACGAGTCAATTATCTTGTGATCTCCAGATAACAAAGTTATCTTGAGATGAGTTATCTAGACTAACCAAGTTGTTATCTTAAAATAATGAGTTAATTATCTTGGGATCTCAAGATAACAAAGTTGTTTTTTTTTTAGATAATGAGTTAATTATCTTGTGATCCCCAGATATCAAAGTTATCTTGAGGTAAGGAGGTATCTAGATAACCAAGTTATTTTCTTAAAATCATGAGTTAATTATCTTGTGATCTCAAGACAACAAAGTTGTTTTCTTGAGATAATGAGTTAATTATCTTGGGATCCCCAGATATCAAAGTTATCTTGAGGTAAGGAGGTATCTAGATAACCAAGTTATTTTCTTAAAATCATCAGTTAATTATCTTGTGATATCAAGACAACAAAGTTGTTTTCTTGGGGAAAACAAGTTAATTATCTTGTGATCTCCAAATGAAGTTGTTTTCTTGAGGTAACAGGTCAGTTATTGTGTGATCTCCAGATCACAAAGAAGCTTTCTTGAGATAACGAGTTAATTACCGTGTGATCTCCAGATAACAAAGTTGTTTTCTTGAGATCACAAGATAATTAACTTCAGAATCCAGAAAATTCTAGCAACAGCTCATGACCTCTCTGGACTTCCATATAAGTGTGAATATCTGGAAGCAGCAAAGCATCATTTGAAGTTTTGAGTGTCCTGTTCTGTTAATTCTCCTAATAAACAGACACGTTCAGCTCCGCCTCCTCGTTATTCACCACCATCACTGTAAAACTCCATCATCTACATTAACACAGGAAGGTGGTCAGAGGGGCGGTGGAGTTTGAGTCGGCAGCGTCTGAGATGTTTAAACGCAGAGTTAGAAGAGAAAAACATCTCCCAGTGAAAGCCGCGTTTTACAGTAGGAATAAATGGAGCTCATTATGCTGGTAGTGAACTACGCTGCCTGACTCAGCCGCCTCAGAACCAGAGAAACGGGCCTTAAACAGGAGTCAGGACCCTGCTGGGGTTCATCCTAAAGTCAGGACAGGATTTAGGAGGTTTGGTCCGGTTAGGATGTTTGTGTGATGCTGTTTTCTGATCTGCAGTTAGTGATGAGAGGATGAAGGTCGGAGCTGTTATTCTGGAGCAGATACTGAACTAAACTCAGTCGTCATGGAGACCAAACAGAGCCGATTTCAGAGTTAGGATGTTTCTGTAATTAGGGCCATGGCTCATAGGGTTTTGCACCTCTGCCTCATAAGCCTAATTATATGTTATTGATGGTTTATAACAGTGTTATAAATAGTGTAGTATGTGTCCATCATAATATCTGTATGTCTAGCAGGCCTGTTACATCAATAAAACTACTTCATTAAGCATCTTACACCATCCTGTGATGATTGACACATGTTGTTCATAAATGCTCAGGTATTTCTTTATGAAACACTGTTCCGTGTTTATGTATGTGTTATGTAGTCTCTATGTAGGTAGCCTTTGAATAGGATTACCAAATTTACACAGTTTATTCCAAATGCAAAACTTAGCCAAAGCAAGATTGATGCCTGAAATTTGAGTTTTTATCTTTTGAATGAAGCAAATGTAGTCGTCACACTGCAGGCTCAAAGTGTGTGGAGGTGTTCAGAGTCTCTCAAAGTCTTGATGATGTGGTTCCCGACATTGCATGACTCCCTGTGATCCATAAACGTGGACTAAAGCACATTAGTGGCTAAAACTCTGCTATATTTTGGAATAATGTGGATTTTTTGTATTAATTGGCTGTACTTTCACTTTAAAAGTATTTTTCCACTGCGTGGTCAGTATTAGTGGTCAGTGGTAGCTGCTCAGGATGAAACGCAGCGATCTACATCTCCAGCTCCAGCGTCCGGCCCCTCAGGACAGCAGGTGCTGATGTATGGAGATGCTGGTGTGATGTAAATGCGGCTGGAGGAGCAGCTGAGGCTGAATCTCTCAGGAGAGCTGGTGTCTGAGAGAGGATTTAATAACGTGAAACTCCAGGGAACAAATATCTCCAAACTCACGCAGAGTGAGAACAACTGCCGACTACTCCCGACTCCCGAACCCGTTACTGTCCATGTCTGACACGTTGAACTTCTGGTCCAGATGTTCTCTGAGCTGTGAGCACTAATGTAGACACAGTTTTCCAATCAATCAAACAATTTAGCAGAAAACATTTTTACCTCTTGATACATTTCAGTAAAATCACGACTTTAACAAAGCAAGAATAAGTAACATTTGCAATGTCAGTCAATTTTTATGGAATTATTTAGTATAACAGTATATACTATGATTTATTAAGTATCTACTCTAAATTATGCATTATTTAATAATAATTGATTCAGTAACTGTTTTGAATCATTATTATCCACATTATTTAGTAACTAACATGAATTTTTTAGTATGTACTACGAATTATTTAGTATCTACTATGTATTCAGTATCTACTATGAATTATTCAGTATCTACTATGAATTACTCAGTGTATACTATGAATCATTCAGTGTCTATTATGAATTATTCAGTATCTACTATGAACTATTCAGTATCTACTAAGAATTATTCAGTGTTTATTATGAATTATTCAGTATCTACTATGAATTATTCAGTGTCTATTATGAATTATTCAGTATCTACTATGAATTATTCAGTAAATACTATGAATTACTCAGTGTCTACTATGTATTATCCAGTATTGGCTGACTGTGCATTATTCAGTAACTACTGTAAACTGTTGTCATTTTTGTGTAAGTAACTGTAAGTTGTATAGTAATAACTGTAATAATGACAGTGAGGAACTGTAGGAGGCATGGACCTTTAGAGTGTACGGGGTTAATTAGTTAACCTGATGCAGCACTTTAAATCTTTAATAGCACAGGTTTGGCATGGTTTAATTGCTCTTTATCAGGACTGTGGCATGCTGTTGTTCATCCCAAACACTAATTCCCCTGATTGGATCTGCAGTGAGTAATTTGCCGCAACACTGAGCCTCTTCTCGAGGCTGTAATGGGAGTGAACAGAGCAAAACTTCCACACGCAAACAAAGTCGTCTCTAAAGTCCTGGTGTCACTTTCAAAACTGCTGAGGTCTGTATTTACTGACTATCCTCCTTTAACAGGTGAAATAACTGCAAAACTAACAAGGTTTCACAGCAATATGCTTCACTAAATGAGCAACTGGCTTCCTTACAAGCCTGTCCCAACCTGCTAATCCAACTGTCCACTGATGGATATTCATAAAAAACCCACCATAAGGTTTTATGAATGTTCATGACTAGATTGATGAATAAATAGATAGATAGATTAAGTCAATGTTTACTCTTCTTGATTTTTCCTCATACACTATATTGCCAAACTTTGCACTCACCCATCTAAATCATTGAATTCAGGTGTTCCAGTCACTTCCGTGGCCACAGGTGTATAAAGCCGAGCCCCTCGGCCTGCAGACTGCTTCTACAGACATTAGTGAAAGAATGGGTCGCTCTCAGGAGCTCAGTGAATTCCAGCGTGGTGCCGTGATCGGACGCCACCTGTACAGCAAGTCCAGTCGTGAAATTTCCTCACTACTAAATATTCCACAGTCCACTGTCAGTGGGGTTATAACAAAGTGGAAGCGATTGGGAACGACAGCAGCTCAGCCACGAAGTGGTCGGCCACGTAAAATGACAGAGCGGTCAGCGGATGCTGAGGGGCATAGTGCGCAGAGGTCACCGACTTTCTGCAGAGTCAATCACTACAGACCTCCAAACTTCATGTGGCCTTCAGATCAGCTCAAGAACAGCATAGAGAGCTTCATGGAATGGGTTTCCATGGCCGAGCAGCTGCATCCAAGCCTTACATCACCAAGCGCAATGCAAAGCGTGGAATGCAGTGGTGTAAAGCGCCGCCACTGGACTCTAGAGCAGTGGAGACGAGTTCTCTGGAGTGACCAATCACGCTTCTCCATCTGGAAATCTGATGGATGAGTTTGGGGTTGGCGGTTGCCAGGAGACGGTACTTGTCTGACTGCATTGTGCCGAGTGTAAAGTTTGGTGGAGGGGGGATCATGGTGTGGGGTTGTTTTTCAGGAGTTGGGCTCGGCCCCTTAGTTCCAGTGAAAGGAACTCTTAAAGCTTCAGCACCAAGAGATTTGACAAGTGGGCAACATTAACTTATTTTTGCTGTTTAACAAAGCCGGTAGGTCAGTATTGTTTTGTCTGGGTTGTTAATATTTGTGATGGCAGGTTAGCTTCGTGGGAGCGATTGTAGCTATAATTTGCCTAGCTAATGTTAGCTACATTACTTGCTATGTAGTTGTTTGCTGTGACATTGTCTTTGTGGTATTTACAATGTTTGCAAAGGGTTTTATGGTCAAGAACATCTAAAACAAGTTTGCTAGCCCAGTGTCCAACACTTTGTCAATGCGCCGCCACGGCTTTGAAGGAGCACTGAAGGGAGGTGCATTTGTTTTGCTATTGAGTTTAAGTATCAACACTAGTTCTCCAGAATTGCATAGTGCACCTTTAAGGTCACGTGGTGAGTGCACTGCTCCCCCTACTGACCAGAATTGGTAGTATTAAATTTAGCACCATTTGAAAGAATAAAATGTGAAATAAACAAAATAATGTATTTAAAGACAGTAGAATGATTGGCACATGACTCAGAGAAGACCCAGAGATAAACTGAAGGGATTACAAAGCATCACTGGAATCAAAGGACTGGAGCCAAACACATATAGCCTGTGGAAAAGGCTTAAGGCTGAATCTTTAAAGCGAGACTTCAGCCTAGTGTCAGATTTTCACACATAGTGGAAAATCTGAAAATTACAAATATATATATATATATTAAAAAAATACTTATTTTATTTTTCTCAAACATCAGGCTACATATTCATAATTATTGGATGTAATAACCATTCAATTTGTGGAATTCACAGATAAACCACAGACAAACTGAAAAAACAGGAACAGTGACCGATTTAACCGTACACAACTTTGATGAATGAAAGTGTTCAGAGAGAGAGGGAGAGAGAGAGAGAGAGAGACAGGGGAGAGAGAGAGAGAGAGAGAGAGAGAGAGAGAGAGAGAGACAGAGAGAGAGAGACAGGGGAGAGAGAGAGAAAGAGAGAGAGAGAGAGAGAGACAGAGAGAGAGAGACAGGGGAGAGAGAGAGAAAGAGAGAGAGAGACAGGGGAGAGAAAGAGAGAGAGAGACAGTGGAGAGAGAGAGAGAGAGAGAGAGAGAGAGAGAGAGACAGGGGAGAGAGAGAGAAAGAGAGAGAGAGACAGGGGAGAGAAAGAGAGAGAGAGACAGGGGAGAGAGAGAGAGAGAGAGAGAGAGAGAGAGAGACAGAGAGAGAGAGACAGGGGAGAGAGAGAGAAAGAGAGAGAGAGACAGGGGAGAGAAAGAGAGAGAGAGAGACAGGGGAGAGAGAGAGAGAGAGAGAGAGAGACAGGGGAGAGAGAGAGAAAGAGAGAGAGAGACAGGGGAGAGAAAGAGAGAGAGAGAGACAGGGGAGAGAGAGAGAGAGAGAGAGAGAGAGGGAGAGAGAGACAGAGAGAGAGAGACAGGGGAGAGAGAGAGAGCGAGAGAAAGAGAGAGAGACAGGGGAGAGAGAGAGAGAGAGAGAGAGAGAGAGAGAGAGAGAGAGAGAGGGAGAGCGAAAGAGAGAGAGACAGGGGAGAGAGAGAGAGAGAGAGAGAGAGAGAGAGAGGGGAGAGAGAGAGAAAGAGAGAGAGAGACAAGGGAGAGAAAGAGAGAGAGAGAGAGAGAGAGAAAGAGAGAGAGAGAGAGAGAGAGAGAGAGAGAGAGAGAGAGAGAGAGAGAGCGAGAGAGAGAGAGAGATTAAACCTTTTGTAGATCTCTTTAGGTTTTCCTTTAAGCCCATGTCTTTTTTTTCCTAAGGTTCAGAGTTTCCTCACTTTAATCCTTCTTGACATTGACCACATCTTAGACCAGCTATTGTCCTGCACTGGTCAGGGTCTCCTGCCGTTGTTAGCTCTATTCACAGTAACCGGTGCATGTCTCAGAGAAGGCCATGAGATAAACTGCAGGGATGACAAAGCCTTGCTGGAATCCCAGAATGGGTGTCTAACACATCACACCCAGGGGAAGCCTAAGGTGAACCCTTTAAAGCAACACTTCAGCCTAATGTCTCACTGAACCCTTCCCTGCCCGTTAACCCCAAATATCATCAGGCAGGCCATTTTTGGTGTCTGAGGTTTGGAGCTACAAGGCTAATGTAAACAACAAGTCATGAATATTCATACTCAGCTAATTACCATGGGGCATGCA